>NC_053426.1:44217066-44440274 GCF_007990345.1 Gossypium hirsutum | reverse complement strand
TGTGACAGCCCTAATGTGACCCTAGTCGGAAAGTGGTTTTCGGGACCACAAAACCGAGTCGTAAAAATAATTAATTGTTATATTCTATGCTTATTATGTGTGTACATGCATATGTGACGTTTCATTCCCTAATTTTGCCAATTGCATGAGAAATTATTAAATAGGGATCAATATGAGACATGGTGAAATATGATAGACTAATTTTAAATGGTTTATTAGTGCATGTCAACGCAAGGGTGGACTTGCATGTCAAATTGCCCAATTTTCTTTATATGGCAGATGGTGTTGATGAATTATATGTTTAATAGTTATTAAATAAGAATGGCATATGTGAGAAAAAAAAATATTAGTAAATAAAGTAAAGAAAACAAGAGAAGAAGCTATCTTTCATTCTTCATTGCGAAATTGAGAAAGAAAGATGAAAAAAAGAAACAAGGCATTCGCCATGGCTAGTTCAAGAAAGGATGCATTTGATTTTTTCTATTGATGTTGAGATTAGTTGATAAGTGTATAGTTAGTTAACCCATAGTAATTCATGAATTCATTGTTGGGAGATAGAATGGAAGTTGCCGTATGTATGGTATATATGCACTTTGGAAAGGAGATTTTTGGGTGTTATTTGAGTTCTCTTTATGTATGTATGTGCATGAGTATTCGGTCATGTTATAGATTCATGTTGAAAAATGTTAATGCTATATGTGTCATATAAATGTACTTGTGAATGAACTTGAGAATATCTAAATTATAGGTTGGAGGTGCCGAATGTAGTGTTGGATGAGTTTTAAAGAATAAAAATTTAGGTGACTAGAGGTTAATGACATTCGGCCAAAGGCTTGTGTGCTAGCAAAATCGGTATAAATGTTGTTCGATGTGTTGAATTGAGTAAGTTAGATGTTGGAACACTTAAGGATTTGGCATCTCTATGACATTAGATATAAATGTATGAAAGGCTAAGTTTAAGTAGTAAGGCCGAATAGGTTATAGATAAGGCACTTGTGAGTCTTTGGCCAAGCAATTTGCAAATTAGATTAGGGTTCTTGTGACATTTAATGTTGAGTTTAATTTGGTATATTCGGCCATCTAATTAAGTATATAGGTGATGTTGAATTTAATCTTGCACATTCGGCTATATGGGTGTACACAATTGTGATACTATCCTTGATTGATTATCGACAATAGGGTGATAGTATATGGTTGTTAACCAAATAGTTCAAAAGCATGGGGTAGAAAGATAAGAATTGGCCATGTGTCTCCTATGCTATGAAATCATTAATATTTTGATATAAATATTTAGCAAGACGGTTAAACTAGTTAATTTATCGATTTAGCTCAAGAAGTTAAAGGTGGAGAGGCAAGCAAGGGCAAAGGAAAGAACATCGAGTAGCCGAGTTGGAATCATTTTCCCCAACATAAGGTAAGTCACAAGCATATATTTTGTATTGATCGAAATAGACATAATGTCTATGTAATTATGCCGAATGGAATGATAAATTTATATATATGTATGCATGTGGTGATGAAAGTGTTGAATGAAAAGAAAAGAGGTGAGATGTATTGAGTTGTTGATTTCGGCACTAAGTGTGCGGGTATAAACATTTATGATCATGAGATTGGCACTAAGTGTGCGGGATTAAATTGTACAGCACTAAGTGTGCGAGTTTGATTATATAGCACTAAGTGCGCGAGTTGATTATATAGCACTGAGTGTGCGGACTTAATATATATTTTTGAATCACTATGGACACTAAGTGTGCGACATTATTGAGTTGATCACGGACAGCGGATCGGGTAAGTACCTTGAGTTCATGGCTAATAGGCGCTATGTTTATATTTGGAGTTGAGCTTGGTAAGTTTGAACCTATGTGACAATTATAATTGAAGTCACGTACATAAGATTTATCGTGGAATAGGTGAAAGGTCGTTTAGTTGTATGATTGTAACGAAAATAAAATGATGTATGAAAATGCCTCAAATATCCTGTTGATTAGTATATGGAATGTGAACGCATGACTTGGTATGAGATTGAACCGATAGGTCTAAGGAACTATGGCATGGTTCGGTATGAATGGAGTAACTACCTCGTTCCATTTTGTTTCCTCTTGTGATAATGTTATTAATGGATGGTAGTGCATTGCTTATGACTTACTGAGTTATATACTCACTCGGTGTTTCCTTGTCACCTATTTTAGGTTTCTTGGACTCGTCTCTTTTTGCGTGATCGGGCCATCATCGAAGTCATCACAGCAGCTAGCAAGTTTTGGTACTTTCTTCTTAGTCGGTTTAGGAGAACATTTCGGCATGTATAGGCTATTATGTTGTGTTTAAACTTTGGTATGTAAACTTTCAGCCATGCGAAAATGGCATAAATGTTAATTTGGACTTTGGGTCCTATGATACTTAGTTATAAAACGTAGTAAATGGGTTTTATAATGTGGTCATGACTGATATTGGGCCAATTCGGTTTTGGTTGAATAATAGTTGAGGCCTAATCGATTTTTATGCCATATGTCATGGTGATTAATTTTGGTGTTAAAATTCATGATATGGCAATAGTGTAATAGGGAGATTTTGTCAATGATTAGCCTTTGGCATGGCTAGTCATGATCATAATTTGTGATATGCATGATGAATTATTAGTTAGATCAAGGAGATATCACGAAATAGGCATAGTTGCTTTAGTAACAGATGCTGGCAGCAGCAGTGATGTGAGATTGAAAAATAAAAAAAATAGTAGGAATGGAATTAAATAATGAATAAATTATGTAATCGAAGCTTGATGAGTCTATTTTCATATGGAAGAAACGAAACGACCATATGAGCTGTATGTTAGGAGATAATTAAACCCTTGTGAAATAGGACCAGAGCGATTTCTGGATCCCCTGTTTTGACTTTAGAGATTCACCATAAATTAATCAGAGACAATTAGAAGTCATGCCTTATATGTATAGATTCCCTTTTGAGTCTAGTTTCATTAGAAACAAATGGCATAAGTATTGAAGCTCTGTAAAGGGAGATATCTAAGTCGTAATGCACAAAGGTCAGAGTAGTCGAACCCTGGAACAGGGACGACTTTAACTAATAAACTGTACCAATTGGCCCAACCAAAAATTCTACAAATTCTACCATATAGATATATGAGTCTAGTTCCGGGGAAAATTTACGGAACTGGATTTCGAGTTTCAGAACTCAAGATATGATTTTTAAAGCGACTAGTACGCAGATTGGCAGCTTGTCTGGGAAATTTTTAATAAGTGGTTTGAAGTCTGTTAACACCTCGTGTTCGACTCCGGCGACGGTCTCGGGTTCGGGGTGTTACATTTGATTGGTATCAGAGCTATGGTTTAGTCGGTTATAGGACTACCATAGCGCGTATGAGTCTAGCTATACATGCCTTAATGTTAATGTTTAAATGTGTGATGACTTCTGAGGTTAAAATTTTTGTTTTGATTAGTAAATGGATCCCGGTGTAGAGAGAACCTTAGTGGATGACGTTGAAAGTGTAGCGGCTGCTCCTGCACAAGGGACGCCGCCTGTTGAACCTCAGTCATCTGCGAATAATCAAGGTGAGGGGGCTAAACAAGCCTTCTTTACCATGATGAATGAGTGGGTCGCGCAATATGCCCGAACCAATCCGGCTGTCCAACAATTCCCGAATTTGAATAATCCACCCTAAGAGCCCGTAATGCCATCAGTTACTATCCTGTGAGGCTGAGTAAGCCACCTGTAGACTTGATTAGAAGCGCGGGCCGAGAGTTCAGGGCCATAGTTACTGATGATGCCGAAAGGGCCGAGTTCTGGCTTGATAACACCATTCGGTGTTTGATGACTGTCATGCACACCCGATGAATGTCTAAAGTGTGCTATATCCTTGTTGCGGGACTCAGCCTACTATTGGTGGAGGACCTTGATTTCATAGTCCCAAACGAACGAGTTACTTGGGATTTCTTTCAAACGGAATTTCGAAAGAATATATTAGTCAACGGTTCATCGATCAAAACGTAAGGAATTCTTGGAACTCAAGCAAGGCCGTATGACAGTATCCGAATACGAACATGAGTTCGTAAGACTCAGTCGGTATGCCCGGGAGTGTGTGGCTGATGAGGTTGCTATGTGCAAAAGATTCGAAGAAGGATTGAATGAAGATTTAAAGCTACTAGTGGGTATTTTGGAGATAAAAGAATTCGTAACACTAGTTGAACGAGCCTGCAAGGCGGAAGAATTTGGAAAGGAGAAGAAGAAGGCTGAATTTGAAGCTAGAGATTATCGTAAAAGATCAACGGGTAAAGCTCCATTCTCGGCTGTAAAGAAGTTCAGGGAGGACACTAATAAATCGAGGATGACGGTGGGAATTTCCATTAGAGCACGACCATCGACGGACTCCCGAGCTACTTCGGTAGCTAGTGTGGGCAATAATCGTCACGAGAAACCTGAATGCCCCCAATGCGGAAGACGACACCTAGGTGAATGTTGGGGTAAGTCTACTAACAGGGCCTGTTACGGATGCGGCTCGAAGGACCACTTCATTAGAGATTGCACGGAGCTTGATGAGAAGAATAAGATGCAAGGTGCAAGACCTAGTGGAATGACAGCTAGAGGTAGACCACCGAGAATTTCAGGGGGTAGGGGTGGTAGTCAGAGAGGGGCCTCTGATATGGCTGTTCGAACCGGGACCCGTACTCCTGCCAGAGCATACGCCATTCGCGCACGAGAGGAGGCATCCTCTCCTGACGTCATCACTGGTACTTTCACTCTCTTTGATACTAATGTGATTGCATTGATTGACCCTGGCTCTACTCATTCATATGTATGTGAAACCTTAGCATCCAATAAGACTCTACCTGTTGAGTCTACTGAGTTCCTAATTCGAGTGTCGAACCCTTTGGGCCAATACGTACTTGTTGATAAAGTGTGTAAGAGATGCCCTCTAATAACCCGAGAATCCTGTTTTCCGGCCGATTTGATGCTTTTACCGTTTGACGAATTCGATGTTATTCTTGGTATGGATTGGTTGACTGTACATGATGCAGTGGTGAACTGCTAAAGGAAAACCATTGATTTGAGGAGTACAAATAATGAGGTAGTCCAAGTTGAGTCTACCGATTTGAAAGGGGTGCCAGCGATAATATCTTCAATGACCGCTCAGAGATATGTGAAAAAGGGGTGTGAAACAGACCTTGCGTATGTATTTGATAGCAAAGAGACGGAAAGGAAACTTGAATCAGTACCGGTGGTTTGTGAGTATTCAGATGTTTTTCCTGAGGAGTTACCGGGGTTGCCACCGGTTCGAGAGGTGGAATTCGGCATCGAGATTGTACCTGGTACCATGCCAATCTCAATAGCCCCGTATCGTATGGCATTAACGGAATTAAAGGAATTGAAAGATCAATTGCAAGAATTGACGGATAGAGGCTTCGCCTCGACCGAGTTCTTCACCATGGGGCGCACCAGTGCTGTTTGTGAAAAAGAAGGATGGAACCATGAGGTTGTGCATCGACTATCGTCAGTTGAATAAAGTGACCATAAAGAATAAATACCCGTTGCCACGTATTGATGATTTGTTTGATCAATTAAAGGGAGCCTCAGTATTTTCCAAGATAGATTTGAGATCTGGTTATTATCAGTTGAGGGTTCGAGACTCGGACATACCCAAAACCGCTTTTAGAACGAGGTACGGTCACTACGAATTCTTAGTGATGCCATTTGGGCTCACTAATGCCCCTGCGGTATTTATGGATTTAATGAATCGAGTATTCAGGCCATACTTGGATCGATTTGTGGTTGTGTTTATTGATGATATTTTAGTTTATTCACAAGGTGAAGCCGAACACGCCGAGCATTTGAGGTTAGTATTACAGATTTTACGAGACAAGCAGTTATACGCAAAATTCAGTAAATGTGAATTTTGGTTGAAAGAGGTTAGCTTTTTGGGGCACATGGTGTCCGCATCGGGTGTTAGAGTGGATCCGAAAAAAATTTCGGCCATACTCGATTGGAAACCTCCAAGGAATATTACTGAAGTTAGGAGCTTTCTGGGACTTGCCGGATACTACCGACGGTTTGTAGGGGGTTTCTCGATGATAGCTGCACCGTTGACGAAACTACTCCAAAAAGATGTTGAGTTTGAGTGGACAGAGAACTGTCAGAAGAGTTTCGATCGACTAAAGACCTGTTTAACCGAAGCTCCAGTGCTAGTACAACCGGAGTCCGGCAAAGAGTTTGTCATTTATAGTGATGCATCCTTACTTGGGCTAGGTTGTGTGTTGATGCAAGAAGGTCGAGTTGTGGCTTACGCGTCGAGATAATTAAAGCCGCATGAGAGAAACTATCCGACCCATGATCTTGAATTGGCGGCCATAGTGTTCGCCCTGAAAATATGGCGGCATTACTTGTTTGGGGAAAGGTGTCATATTTATTCGGACCACAAAAGTCTTAAATATTTGATGACTCAAAGAGATCTGAATCTGCGACAAAGACGTTGGCTTGAGTTGTTGAAAGACTATGAACTTGTTATTGATTATCACCCGGGAAAGGCTACGTGGTTGCCGATGCTTTAAGTCGGAAAGCACTGTTTGCTTTGAGAGCGGTGAATGCTCACTTGTCCGTCTCACCCGATGGGGTGCTAGTAGCTGAATTAGAGGCCAAACCATTATTGATTCGTCAAATACTTGAATTCTAGAAAGTCGACGCTGAATTGGTCACTAAACGAGCTGAATGTGCTTCGAATGAGGAATCAGAGTTTCGGATTGACGACAATGATTGCTTGACGTTCAGAGGTCGATTATGTGTTCCAAGAAATTCGGAACTTATTTCAATGATTTTGGACGAGGCTCACAGTAGTCGAATGTCAGTCCACCCAGGTAGTACTAAAATGTACAATGACCTGAAACATCAATTTTGGTGGCCCGGTATGAAACGAGACATTTCTGAATTTGTTTCAAGGTGTTTTATATGCCAACAAGTAAAAGCGGAACATCAAGTGCCGTCGGGATTACTTCAGCCGATCATGATACCCGAATGGAAGTGGGATCGGGTAACGATGGATTTTGTATCTGGATTGCCATTGTCATCAAGCAAGAAAGATGCAATCTGGGTTATTGTTGATAGATTGACCAAGTCTGCTCATTTTATCCCTGTCCGTATAGATTTTTCGCTCGATAAATTGGCAGAATTATACACCTCCCAAATTGTTCGATTGCATGGGGTACCTATTTCTATCGTGTCGGATAGAGACCCAAGATTTACATCGCGATTTTGGAAAAATTTACAAGAAGCGCTGGGTACTAAAATGCATTTTAGCACCGCATTTCATCCCCAGACTGATGGCCAATCTGAACGAATAATTCAGATACTCGAGGATATGTTGAGATGTTGCGTCTTAGAGTTTTGTGGTTCATGGGAAAGATATTTGCCTTTGATCGAATTCGCTTACAACAATATCTTTCAATCAAGCATTAAGATGGCACCTTACGAGGCCTTATACGGTCGTAAATGCCGTACCCCATTATTTTGAACTGAACTTAGTGAAAGTAAAATTTTTGGGGTTGATTTGATTAAGGATGCTGAGCACAAAGTTCGAGTAATTCGTGAAAGTTTGAAAGCCGCTTCGGATCGTCAAAAGTCGTATGCGGATTTGAAAAGAAAAGACATTGAATATCAGGTTGGAGACAAAGTATTTCTCAAAGTTTCACCCTGGAAGAAGGTGCTTAGATTTGGTCGTAAGGGCAAACTAAGTCAGAGGTTCATCGGTCCGTATGAGGTATCCGAACGATTTGGACCAGTTGCATACCGATTAATTTTGCCCCCTGAGCTTGAAAAGATTCACAACATTTTCCATGTCTCGATGCTTCGACGATATAGGTCTGACCCGTCGCACGTAATCACTCCATCTGAGATCGAGATTCAGCCTAACTTGAGTTATGAAGAAGAACCGGTTCGCATTTTGATGCGTGAAGTAAAAGAGTTGCGAAATAAGAAAATCCCATTAGTGAAGGTGTTGTGGCATAAACACGGAATTGAAGAAGCCACTTGGGAACTTGAGGACTCTATGAAGGATCGATATCCAAAATTATTCACCGGTAAGATTTTCGGGGACGAAAATTTCTTATGTGGGGGAGAGTTGTGACAGCCCTAATGTGACCCTAGTCGGAAAGTGGTTTCGGGACCACAAAACCGAGTCGTAAAAATAATTAATTGTTATATTCTATGCTTATTATGTGTGTACATGCATATGTCGACGTTTCATTCCCTAATTTTGCCAATTGCATGAGAAATTATTAAATAGGGATCAATATGAGACATGGTGAAATATGATAGACTAATTTTAAATGGTTTATTAGTGCATGTCAACACAAGGGTGGACTTGCATGTCAAATTGCCCAATTTTCTTTATAGTGGCCGGCCAAGATGGGTGTTGATGGGCAAATATATATGTTTAATTAGTTATTAAAATAAGAAATGGCATTATGTGAGAAAAAAATAATATTAGTGAAATAAAGTAAAGAAAACAAAGAGGAAGGAAGGCTCATCTTTCATCTCCTTCATTGCCGAAATTGAGAAAGGAAAGATTGAAAAAAAGAAACCAAGGCATTCGGCCATGGCTAGTTCAAAGGAAAGGCATGCATTGTGATTTTATTCTAATTGATGTTGAGATTAAGTTGATAAGTGTATAGTCTAGTTAACCCATAGCTAAATTCATGAATTCATTATTGGGAGATAAGAATGGAAGTTGCCGTATGTATGGGTATATATGCACTTTGGAAAGGAGATTTTTGGGTGTTATTTGAGTTCTCTTTATGTATGTATGTGCATGAGTATTCGGTCATGTTATAGATTCATGTTGAAAAATGTTAATGCTATATGTGTCATATAAATGTACTTGTGAATGAACTTGAGAATATCTAAATTATAGGTTGGAGGTGCCGAATGTAGTGTTGGATGAGTTTTAAAGAATAAAAATTTAGGTGACTAGAGGTTAATGACATTCGGCCAAAGGCTTGTGTGCTAGCAAAATCGGTATAAATGTTGTTCGATGTGTTGAATTGAGTAAGTTAGATGTTGGAACACTTAAGGATTTGGCATCTCTATGACATTAGATATAAATGTATGAAAGGCTAAGTTTAAGTAGTAAGGCCGAATAGGTTATAGATAAGGCACTTGTGAGTCTTTGGCCAAGCAATTTGCAAATTAGATTAGGGTTCTTGTGACATTTAATGTTGAGTTTAATTTGGTATATTCGGCCATCTAATTAAGTATATAGGTGATGTTGAATTTAATCTTGCACATTCGGCTATATGGGTGTACACAATTGTGATACTATCCTTGATTGGATTATCGACAATAAGGTGATAGTATATGGTTGTTAACCAAATAGTTCAAAAGCATGGGGTAGAAAGATAAGAATTGGCCATGTGTCTCCTATGCTATGAAATCATTAATATTTTGATATAAATATTTAGCAAGACGGTTAAACTAGTTAATTTATCGATTTAGCTCAAGAAGTTAAAGGTGGAGAGGCAAGCAAGGGCAAAGGAAAGAACATCGAGTAGCCGAGTTGGAACCGTTTTCCCCAACATAAGGTAAGTCACCAAGCATATATTTTGTATTGATCTAAATAGACATAGTGTCTATGTAATTATGCCGAATGGAATGATAAATTTATATATATGTATGCATGTGGTGATGAAAGTGTTGAATGAAAAGAAAAGAGGTGAGATGTATTGAGTTGTTGATTTCGGCACTAAGTGTGCGGGTATAAACATTTATGATCATGAGATTGGCACTAAGTGTGCGGGTTTAAATTGTACAGCACTAAGTGTGCGAGTTTGATTATATAGCACTAAGTGTGCGAGTTGATTATATAGCACTGAGTGTGCGGACTTAATATATATTTTTGAATCACTATGGACATTAAGTGTGCGACATTATTGAGTTGATCACGGACAGCGGATCGGGTAAGTACCTTGAGTTCATGGCTAATAGGCGCTATGTTTATATTTGGAGTTGATCTTGGTAAGTTTGAACCTATGTGACAATTATAATTGAAGTCACGTACATAAGATTTATCGTGGAATAGGTGAAAGGTCGTTTAGTTGTATGATTGTAACGAAAATAAAATGATGTATGAAAATGCCTCAAATATCCTGTTGATTAGTATATGGAATGTGAACGCATGACTTGGTATGAGATTGAACCGATAGGTCTAAGGAACTATGGCATGGTTCGGTATGAATGGAGTAACTAACCTCGTTCCATTTTGTTTCCTCTTGTGATAATGTTATTAATGGATGGTAGTGCATTGCTTATGACTTACTGAGTTATATACTCACTCGGTGTTTCCTTGTCACCTATTTTAGGTTTCTTGGACTCGTCTCTTTTTGCATGATCGGGCCGTCATCGAAGTCATCACAGCAGCTAGCAAGTTTTGGTACTTTCTTCTTAGTCGGTTTAGGAGAACATTTCGGCATGTATAGGCTATTATGTTGTGTTTAAACTTTGGTATGTAAACTTTCAGCCATGCGGAAATGGCATAAATGTTAATTTGGACTTTGGGTCCTATGATACTTAGTTATAAAACGTAGTAAATGGGTTTTATAATGTGGTCATGACTAATATTGGGCCAATTCGGTTTTGGTTGAATAATAGTTGAGGCCTAATCGATTTTTATGCCATATGTCATGGTTGATTAATTTTGGTGTTAAAATTCATGTTATGGCAATAGTGTAATAGGGAGATGTTTGTCAATGATTAGCCTTTGGCATGGCTAGTCATGATCATAATTTGTGATATGCATGATGAATTATTAGTTAGATCAAGGAGATATCACGAAATAGGCATAGTTGCTTTAGTAACAGATGCTGGCAGCAGCAGTGATGTGAGATTGAAAAATCAAAAAAAATAGTAGGAATGGAATTAAATAATGAATAAATTATGTAATCGAAGCTCGATGAGTCTATTTTCATATGGAAGAAACGAAACGACCATATGAGCTGTATGTTAGGAGATAATTAAACCCTTGTGAAACAGGACCAGAGCGATTTCTGGATCCCCTGTTCCGACTTTAGAGATTCACCATAAATTAATCAGAGACAATTAGAAGTCATGCCTTATATGTATAGATTCCCTTTTGAGTCTAGTTTCATTAGAAACAAATGGCATAAGTATTGAAGCTCTGTAAAGGGAGATATCTAAGTCGAAATGCACAAAGGTCAGAGTAGTCGAACCCAGGAACAGGGACGACTTTAACTAATAAACTGTACCAATTGGCCCGACCAAAAATTCTACAAAAATTCTATCATATAGATATATGAGTCTAGTTCCGGGAAAAATTTACGGAACTGGATTTCGAGTTTCAGAACTCAAGATATGATTTTTAAAGCGACTAGTACGCAGATTGGCAGCTTGTCTGGGAAATTTTTAATAAGTGGTTTGAAGTCTGTTAACATCTCGTGTTCGACTCCGGCGACGGTCTCGGGTTCGGGGTGTTACAATATGAGTTATGAAGAAGAACCAATTCGTATCCTAGCTCGTGAAGTGAAAGAGTTGCGAAAACAAAAAGGTTCCTTTAGTAAAAGTGTTATGGCTCAAACACGAGATGGAAGAAGCTACTTAGGAACCCGAGAACTCTATGAAAGAACGATACCCAAACCTATTTACCGGTAAGATTTTCGGGGACGAAAATTTCTTAAGTGGGGGAGAGTTGTGACAGCCCTAAAGTGACCCTAGTCGGAAAGTGGTTTCGGGACCGCTAAACCGAGTCACCAAATTATTTGAATATGATAATTATTGTCTAAAATATGTGAATATGAATGTGTGAAAGTTTTAAGCTTCGATTTAGTTAAGTGCATGTAATCAAAAGGGTGGACTTGCATGTCAATTTCCCCACTTAATTAGTAGTGGCCGGCCATGACATTGAGGATAGACAAAATGTGATGGGTAAAACACATTATAAACAATTTGTGATAACATGTTGTGGGAAGAACAATAAAATATGAGGGGAGTGGGAGGAGAAACCAAAGTTGTTTCATCCTTGCTCCCCTATTTTGCCGTACCTAGAAGAAGAAAAAGAAAAAAAAAGGCTTCATCCTCTTTGTTCTTCTTGACCGAAAAATCAAAGGAAGAAGAAAGGAGTTCTCTTGCTTCATGTTCGGTTTGGATGAGGATTAGGAAGAGGTAAGTACCTTAAAATTCTTGGAAAATTTTGTATAAAGAAGGTGGTTAGTTCAAGTTCTAATCATTCCATGGCTTAAGTTTTGATTGTTAGGAGGTTTGATATTCGGCCAAGTAGTTTGAAGCTCTTAGTACATATATTTTTTCTTCTTTCTTGAAGGTTGAAATTTGGGTTGTTCTTAAGGAGGTGTCGAATGTGGTCATTGAAGGGCCTTGAGGAACAATATGTGTGGCTTGGGTTATAACATTCGGCCATGGTAGAAAATGGAAGTGATAGATGGTTGTTAATTGTGATAGTTTAAGGAAATTGTAAGTAGTTTGAATAAATGAACAATAATAATAACAAATCATCTAGTGAATTGGTGTAGTTGCCGAATTTAAACTAGGAAGTTATTGAGTAATGTGTGTGTTTTAAGTGATAGAATTGAGTGAATGCTTGGAATGTGATATGTATGAATTATGTGTTAAATTAAGGTTTGCTAAGCTAGCTATTAAGATGAAGTACAAATGTTAGTATTTGATTGCTAGTGTATATATGTGTACTAGCCGAACTTTGAATTTGAAAAAAATGGTTTGAGCACCATGTGTTGTATTGAGATTGTTTGAGTGAAATCATAGATATTTATATGATGAATTCGATTGTGGACATACATGCTTAAATAAGATGCACACATGAATAAATAGATAGATTGGTGTTGCATGTATTCGGTTATAGGCAGGCATAACGATGATTCTATCTTGACTTAGATAATCGGCTAAAGGAGAATATTAGCCAATATGTTGAATTTGGTTCATGACTTCATATATATGACTCTAACGTCTAATGTATATAAATGGACTAAGTACCTTGAATTCCTCTTTGATGTTCAAAATGATTAAATCAACTTATTTGTTAACATTATGCTCAAGAGCAAAGGGGAACTAAATCCGATAAAGGAAAGGAAAAGGTGATCGAGTAGCCGTTGAAATCGTTCAACAGCATCCGAGGTAAGTTTTCGAGTAATGGAACTTAGATTATGATTCGATTAGATCATGTTATAAATAAATCACAATCATGCTCTTGTATGTGGCTATTGAGCCGAAGATGGTAATGCTTGATAAGTGACTTGTGTTTGAATTCTAATTATGAAAATGAAATATAGATGTGTCATGATTTATGGATATGTGCATGAATATTCGGATGATAACCGGGCTAAGTCCCGAATGCGTTTGTGCTAGTGACTAATTCCGGGCTAAGTCCCGAAGGCATTTGTGCGAGTTACTATATCCGGGCTAAGTCCCAAAGGCATTTGTGCGAGTTACTATAACCGGGCTAAGTCCCGAAGGCAATTGAGCAAGTAGCTATATCCGGCTAAATTCCGAAGGTACTTGGTTTGGGAATGAGCAATCTTGCTGTCATAATTTCAATTAATACGCTCGTAAAACCCCAACGAGGAGGTATGTTTTGTATAGGCATTGGGATAATTGATTCCTTTTAAATAGTATTCGCTCAATCGATTAACAAGCTTCCGGCCTTTAGTCAAGTTGATTCCTTATGTATGAATATAAGGGTTGGAAATGTGAAGTAGGTATGATTGTGAGAAAATGTGCATATGAGATTATTCGTTTAGTCATATGAATGCTATACATCAGTTGTGCATGATTTCATTACTCAAACTTACTAAGCATTAAATGCTTATTCTGTTTCTTTGATTCTCTGTTTTATAGTTTTTGGTTCGTCAGCTATCGGACTCAGGAGTGTCAAAGTTGAAGTCGCCCACACTATCAAAGCCCTTTTGGTACTCTTTTAGTTGAACTCTGCTAATGGCATGTATAGGACTGCCCTTTTGTTATTAGTCAAGTACTTTGGTGTTGTATATATTTGGATAGCCATGCGAAAATGGCTTATATATTTTGAGCATAGTGATATAATCATTTTGTATGTATATGGTTATTGAGAGGTGTGGATATGCTTGGCAATGATTGGCCATTGGAATGGTTAATCATGATCATATTTTGTGCTATATATGCTAAAGGGCTAGTTGAATCATGGAAACTATGAAATAGGTAAAGTCTACCTTAAAGGCAAATGCTGACAGCAGCAGTGACATAAATTTGAAAAATCACTAAAAATAGTAGGAATGGAATTAAATAGTGAAAAAAATTATGTAATCGAACCTTGATGAATCTACTTTCATATGGAAGAAACGAAACAATCATATGAGTCGTATTTTAAGAGATATTTAAGTTTTCGTGGAACTGGGCCAGAGCGATTTCTGGATCCCCTAATCTGACTTTGGAAATTCACTATAAATTAATAAGAGATAATTAGAAGTCATTCCATATATGTATAGATTTATTTTTGAGTCTAGTTTCATTAGAAACAAACGGAATAAGTATTGAAGCCCTGTACAGGGAGATATATAAGTCGTAATGCATGAAGGTCAGAGCAGTTGAGCCCCGAAACAGGGGAGACTTTAACTAATAAACTGTACTAATTGGCCAGATAAAAAATTCTAGAAAAAAATTTTTAGATGGTTATATGAGTCTAGTTTCAGGGAAAATTTACAGAATCTGTTTTTGAGCTTCGAAACTCGAGATATGATTTTTAAAGTGACTGTGGTGCAGTTAGCCAGCTTGTCTGGAAATAAAAAATAAAAATAAAAAACTGTGTAAGTCAATGAAATAAGTCCGTAAATACCTCGTGTTCGACTCCGGCAACGGTCTCGGGTACTGGGTGTTACATGTCTAGCCAATGCTTGAAAATGACTTCGCCACACAGCCTAGCACACGCCCGTGTATGCGAATGTTTGGTCTGCCCAGGACCATTTCGAAATGGCCCTCGAGCAACACAGTTGAGACACATGCCCGTGTGGGCAAAAATAGGCCATTTACAAGGCCAATTTGCCACCCATTAAGGGTCCTCCCTACAAGCAACAAATAAGCTTCAAATGCATACCAAATGTTCAACCATTTCACAACCAATACATACACCAATAATGTCATATAATTACCAACCGAATTCATGCTTATTCACCATTCCAAATCATACCAAATCCTGAGCCAAAATCATGCCAAAACATATGATCCACAATCTTAAATTTACTTCATTCAATCTCATGCCAAAACTTACCAAACTTCAAAATAAACACTAACCACAAACTTACCCAAAATCACCTATTCTCTTGGCCATTCAAGAACATATCATATTAGCATAATTACATCACATAATTCATCCAAAAACATATTCATATACACAACCAAAACCAAGCCAAATCACATGACTAAATATATGCATTACCAAACATATTCACACACTTCTAGGCTATACATGCCATACTTCAATATATACATTTTCAAAAGGTACCAAAATAAAGTTTGATAGTGAGGTGACAATCCTCGATGATCCCTGAGCTTCTGGTAGCTTCGATATCTATAAAATAGTTGAAAAACACATAGAGTAAGCTTTCAAAAGCTTAGTAAGCCATATACAAATAAACTTATCTTTCAAAACATGAAAGCATCATCAAATTACATATACTCCATGGCCAATTACTATCTCAAACTACATAGTTCATATACATTTTACATATTCCAATTCATTTACACATATAACATATTTTCTCATACTTATAACACATATCATCATTTGTACATATACTGACCTTTTTTTCTCAAACATAGTATACATTTTGAACGTACCTGATTTGAATACACATCTCATATAATCATTCGTTTCTCGGAATTCCCATTAAACTGTTTGGAATCATAAGGATACTCGGATAACTCAGAAAGCTCGTGACAGGGTCTTACATGAAATCAAATACGATGCCAATGTCCTAGACATGGTCTTACACGTAATCTCAATATTGATGCTAACCTTCCAGACGTGGTCTTACACGAAAACCCATATCGGATCCTATATCATGACATATGTATCCTAACTATTCCTAAGGTTCGTATGAGGCTTTTCGGAGGTCGAAACTTTGTCGATACTTTCTCGGATGCCTTATATTTCTCAACTCATATAATCATTTATCATAGTTCAATAGAATATAATCGATAATAAATCAATTCAAAACACATTTATTTGTATATAGACTTACCTCGTACGGATTCAAATGAATAGAATTGGCTACTCAATGACTTTCGACTTTCTCCGATCTAAATTCGTTTTCTTTAGTTCTTGATCTAAATCAATTCAAATTTAACTTATGCAAACTCACATTCATTCAAATCAATCCAAAAACACATATTTAGGGCATTTTACAAATTAGCCCTCACATTTTCACATTTTGACACTTAAGTCCTTAATTCACAAAAATCACAAAATACACAAAATTTCTTTACACACATTCCTAGTCGAATATTCATAATGTTCATATAAGCCCCCCACATTTCACTTATTTCACATTTTAGTCCCTCAAAATATCATTTTTACAATTTAGTCCAAATTACTCAAATTCATCAAAAATCCATAGACAAAACATGTTAACCCAACATCAAGCTTCCATATACTATCATCAAACTTCACAAAACTCATAATTTCATCAATGGCATAACTCAAAATCATCAACAAAGTTAGAAATTAAGACATGGGCTTGATAGTAACTAAGCAACAATAATAAAAACGTAGAAATTATCAAAAACCGAACAAAAACACATACCTAATTGATGCTTGCAAGTGCTGAATGTTTGAAGACATTAAAACCCTATTTTCCTTCTTCAATTTCGGCAAGGATGAACATAAAATGACTGTTATCATGCCTTTTTATTTTAATTATCATATTAACCAAATACCAATTTTACCCTTTGATATAAAACCATTTAATTATTAAACATAAGACCATTTATGTCCATCCATTAAGCTAATGGTTTATTTTCATCTTAAGAATTTCACATTTGATAAGACACATCAATTAAACACTTTAACAAATAGAAGGCCACTTTTACAATTTATGCGATTAGGTCCTTTTATCAAATTGGGCATACAAACGATTAAATTTTCATACGAAACTTTCACACATGCTAATTCACATATCATAAGCATGAAAAATAACATTAAAATATTTTTCTGAATTGATTTTGTGGTCCCGAAACCACTGTTCCGACTAGGGTCTAAACCGGACTGTTACAAAAACATAAAATTTACTATAAAAGAACTTCAATTTCACTTACATGCAAGAAGAATAGCTTGGCCGAACCTTTAAACTTCAAAAATGGTTCTTTGAATGTTTTTTTTAAGAAACAATGAAAAAACTAAAGAAGATGATGATGTTTGTAACAAATAAGATCCTAAAGAAAATAGAGCATTCATGTCCACTATCTCATTAATGTGGTCTAATTACCCTTTGAACCCCTTAGCATTTAAACAAATAAGCATTTTAACTTATAAAACCAATAGCAATGAATTTTTATGATTTTTATGATTTAGTCCTTGTACCTTAGTTACTAACCGTTCATCAAAATTACCTAACCGAATATCAAAATAATACAATAATAAAATTGTAAATACTAACAAATAATATTTACTGATTTAATCATCAAAAAATGGGGTTTTGAAACCACAGTTTTCGATAACGCTGAAAATGTGTTGTTATAACGCTCCGCTCTAAAGGAATTCCATCCCTAAAAATCTTACTAGAGAAATGGTTCAGTTAATGCAATTTCATAGTTTCTTCGAGTTCCTAGGTGGCTTTCTCAATATTGTGATATTTCTAAAGAACTTTTACTAAAGTTATTCATATTTTTCAATTCCTTAATTTCCCAGGCCAAGATATTTACCCGTTCCCCACTATACATCATATCAGGCCATAATTCTATTTCTACTAGAGAAATCACATGAGAAGGATCAAATTGGTACTATCGCAACATCGACACATGAAAAAAATTATGGATCTTCCCAAGTTCCATCGATAATGCTAAACAATATTCTATCGACCCTATTTTCTCAAGAACCTCATACGGCCCAATGAACCTCGAATTGAGTTTCCTTTTTCAGCCAAAATGTAGAATTTTCTTCTAGGGCGATTGTAACGACTCGAAAGTCAATGGGGCCAGAAAACGTGGTTTCGAGACCCTATCTCTATAAACCAAACTTGTGAATATTTTATTAAATATTTATGGAGATTATATTACAAGTGAATTAAATTTTGGATAGGTAATTTTATTGAATTAGAGACTAATTAGGGTATAAGGACCAAATTGTAAAAGTGTCAAAAGGCTAATTGTTAGTGAATCATTGTTTATAACTTGATTAAGGGACTTATGAGGCAATTAGACCACTGTTCTATTGATAGTGGATGGTAACTTATGGGTTAATTGAATAAAATGTTATAAATTATTAAATAATAAAATAACTAAACATTGAGAGTGGGATTTCATGAAGAAACAAACAGTTCTTTTCCATTTTATGCATGCAAATTCAGGAGAGGAGATGTGACGAAGGAGAACGCATGACCTACAATTCTTAATTTTCAATCCTTATATTGGTTAGTTCAATTTAGTAATTTTCTTGTCATTTGTATGTTTTTGGAATTTCGAGAGCTTTATTTATCTGACCCCTGTGTTACTTTTTGAAACTACTAAAGTTTTGGAAGATGCCATTGATAGATTCTTGAAGTTTTAGGTACTAAATTGATAGATTTTCAATGTAAAAGTGAAAAAGGACTAAATTGTGAGGTTACTTTATTATTTTGTACAATAGAGAATAAAATGCACAAATTTCAAAATCTGTGGTATAAATGAGAAGTAGAAGGTCTTAAATGGATTATAGTGAAAATGGTTTGAAAATATGAGTTCTAGAATAAAAGTTATGCTAGTTTAGATTGAGTGTAAATTTGTTTGTATATTGATGAATTGTTGTGTTTATGTTAATCCCTAGCCAACGTCGACTCCAGATTCCTCAAAAAAGAAAGGAAAAGACAGTTGTCGAAAAATTACTCGGAGTTTACGATTTAAGTTTCTAAAATCCAAAACTACTTCGATTATTGCTATTTTGAACTGTATTTGTAACACCCTATACTAGCTTGTCGCCAAGCCCAAATACGAGATGCCACACCACCGTCCCGTCTCATGTACATCAAATAGGAAACTAGATCCAATCAAATTGATCTTCTTTTGGTAACCCGTATAAGTTTTAAGTTATCAAATTAGTTAATTAACATTGTTACTGCAAATCATTTATTAATCGGTCTTACATACAGTTAAAATCATGCATAAGGGCTATTTAGCAAAATTTCATAAAACTGCTCATAGGTATTGATATTTTCTTTGGGTGGTATCAATACCACTTGGAAAAATGATACCAAAGTAGCTTACTGTTTTCTGGCCAAAAATCCCATTGTTGAAAATTATCGATACTTGATATAAATTATCAATACTTTAATCTCGAGTATCGATAATCGAGATAAGGTATCGATATCAAATTCTTATTCTATTTTCCTGTACATTTTAATTCACAGAGTATCAATTTTCAAAGCCAACTATCGATACCTCTACTACTGAGGCTAAAAATGCAACATAGAACAGCAAATAATTCATTTCAAATAGTTCCTAAGCAACATGAATCAAGTACTTTGTTTATTTCATCATGCTATAGCTAAATTTGTTAGACCAAAGTGTCCAGTCATCCAAGCAAAAATCGTTATACTAGCATCAATGTTTAAAAATGCGAACATAAAAATAACATGAAATTTTTATAAGCCAAATCAAACTGTTTAAAGATCAATAATCCAAAATAGTTCCACCACATTGCCTATTTCCCCAATATGGATATAAATAATAGAGCACCTACGATAAATAACTAGTCTTCCTTAGATCACTCCTTTAGTAACCACACTGCCCATATCGTGACCTTGCTAATCTACATATGTTGAAATGAGTGGGTGAGCTTCAACAAGCTCAGTGGATGCAAATAATTTCCATAACTCAAACATAATATCATGCAACACAACCAATTATTTACTCACAAGTACCTTATTCTTAAGTCTAACATCATATAGTATTAAATCATGCATAATCTAATAGTTCATTCTCACAATGCATACATACTCATTCAAGCATAGAACATTTTCCACATGATTACATAAAATATGATAAGATGACACTTGGGTTATCAAACATATAGTGAGCTTATCATCACACATCGAATACACAGATCTCCATTACACCACATAGACTAATAGAGTCAAACATGTCTTAAAAGTGAAGCATATAGCTAACACACTCCTTATTTCCCCTCACATGTCCCATTAAATGGAGCTTAGCTCTCATTCCCTTATCCCTCCAAACATGTCCCAGGGCTTCAATGCCCAAAACCACTATACATATAAGTGAGTACTCACAATCTTATGGCATGCCAACTATATCCAATGGTTCCAAGACCACAAGGCCAAAATAGCTGAAAACAAAACATATCACTTACCGATTATCCATGCACTATCACTGTATATCAACATCTTTTGCAAAACACTAGCATAATAGTCATATAATATATATAGTACACAGTAATTTCATGTATATAATTGCACTTTACAGAATAATCACCATATTCAGTTATCACATTTCATGTACAATACATAACCACAAGATAATTATAGATTAAAGAAAACTTACGCTCGGAACTTAGAATAGGGGTTTAGGCTACAACTAAATTCCCAAATAGCACATGTCTCATGTTTACTAGTAGCAATTTCATACACTCACCACTTTATGCTTTTGTCAAAAAGCTGAAAGCTCAACTAACTCTTCCCTTTCTCATGGCAAGCTCTAACAAATTCGAGGCTTTACACACACAAAACATACAATAACCACAGTCAGATAACAACCAAAAATTCACTCAAACCAACTAAAACACACGCTTTAAGCTAAGTTCCCATGTAACTTAAACTATTTACATAACAAACTTTAAATTCCAATATCTCGGTCTAAACTCAATCTTTTTCCTTAAAATCAGTTTCTTTCATCTAATTAATCATCTATGCCTAATTTTCACCCTTCAAACTAGACAAATCTACTCAATTCATGGTATCAACATTTTTCGACATCTTTTAGACAATTTTCACAAAACTTATTAAAACATGAGAAATCATCAACAAAACTTCAAGGTAACTTTAAAAGCTTTCTAAACATGCTAAAACAAGTTGAAAAACACTTTGAAATCGCGTTTTTATGCAAAATCTCGAAATTCACCATTAATGGCTCGATTTTTAGCTTTTATTTAAAACATGCAACTTGAGGGCTAATAATTCAATTTTAAGGACTAGATATCATGAGAAACTCATAAACGTTACCTTTGATAGAAGATTAAACGAGTTTTGACACAATTTCAAAAAACCCACGTTTAAAGAAGATGATGAAATCTATGGAGTTTTAGGTGTTTTTCTTGAAGATTTATGATGGTAAATAACTTGAGAATGAACAGGAAATCAAGGTATTATGGTTTGGGAATAACAAATCGGTTTAAAACTCAAGGGGAATGGCAAGGGCAGCATAAGCTTGAAGGGAAATGACATAATCGTAAAATTGTAGGTGGGGGTGACTTTTAGGTTCAATTTTAAAAACTGGTTAAATTGCTACATAAATGCACACTGTTTTGACCCTTTTACAAATCATTCCCTTTTCCAAAATTAAAGACATTCAATACTCATTTCCAAAAATTGACTTAACTTTATGAAAACCATTGTCGAAAACATTATTGAGTACCAACCTTACGAAATTCTAAGCCGATATAGGCCAAAATTCCTAAAATACCCCTAAAACTCCTAGGCCCTATTTTGGGGTGTGACAATATTTTAGGTAAGATCATAAGGTGAAATATATGTTAAAAAATCTAACTTGAATCGATTGAGATTGGTTGTTACGACAAGGACTAAATTTATAAGCACCTAAAGTTTATTTGATGTTTGAATGTGCATTAGTGAGCTTTTGATAATGCTTGAATGGTATAAGATAATGTAGAAAAGTATAAAAAATATATATATGGTAAGAGTAGATGCTATGGAATAGTTTTTTGAGTTGAATTATGTACAATGGTAAACTAGTGTATTAGATGATTTTGGTAATAGGGAGAATAGGTAATAGATGTGTAAATGCATGAATGAAGTATATGCGATGAAATTTAGTACAATTAAGATTAAAAATTCTATGATAATATTTAGTTAAAGTGATGGCACTTTGGATATGAAATGGTATATTTTTGGTTGATGTTTTACAGGTCTATAAATATATCTAAAGGTGTATTAGGTGATTTGGGCATGAGTAGGCATTTTAAAGATATATCCTTATCATTCCTGAGCATAAGTATTGTAACACCCATAACCCGTATCCGTCACCGGACTAGGGTTAAAGGCGTTACTGGACAAATTGGAACATTTTACGAATGATTCATAAACATCATCCACAATCATAATCAAACATTACCATAGAGTCCATTATATAGGTCATCGAGACCTTAAACATGCTTTAGAAAGGGGTCAGGACTAAACCAAACACATACAAAACTTTTTGAAACTTAAACAATTTTTCAAATTTGTACAGGTCACAGGCCCGTGTGAATAGGCGATGTGCCTCACAAGGCATTAGACACATCTATGTGTCTAGGCCGTGTCAAAACAGGACTTACATACTGACTTGTCCACACGGCCACCAGACACGCTCGTGTGCCTAGTCGTGTGAAAATTTGGCAGGCTATTGACTTGGGTCACACGGCCAGTCACACGCCCGTGTGCCTAACTCGTGCTCGAAACTGACTTGGTCACATGGCCTAGCATATGCCCGTGTGTGCAACGGTGTGGTCTGGCTAGGCTCACTTCGAAATGGCCATTGAGCAACACGGCTAAGACACATGCCCATGTCCCTGCCCATGTGGACAAAAAATGGGCCATTTACAAGGCCAATTTGCCACCCATTTATGGTTCTCCCTAAAAGCATCAAATCCACATCATTTTATGCCAAATTTTCAACCAATTTCAACCACAATATATACATCATAAATACCATATCATTATCAACTAGTTTCATGCTTATTAACCAAATCAAAAAATACCAAAACATAATCCAAAGTCATACCCAAAACATAAGATTCATTACCTTAATACAATCTCATACCAAACCTTACTAAATTCCTCAAATAAGCACATACCAAAAGTTACCAAATTGACCAATTCACTTGGCCATTCATAAACATATTATATACAAAAATTCATTCGTGATCACATCCATAACCAAGCCATATCACATGGCTAGATATATATACATTACAAAAAATATTAAATACTTCTAGCCTATACATGCCATACTTCAATATTTCCATTTTCAAAAGGTACCAAAGTTGATAGTGTGGTGATGATCCTCGACGATCCCTGAGCTCCCGATAGCTACTATATCTGTAAAACAATTGAAAACACATAAAGTAAGCTTTCAAAGCTTAGTAAGCCATATATAAATAAACTTATCATTTTAAGCATATAAACAACGTCAAGTTACATATATTCCATAGCCAAAAACTATCACAAACCACATAGTTCATATACATTTCACATATTCCCAATTCATTTGTATTTATAGTATATTTTCTCATACTTATGTCAAATATCATCAATTGCACATATACTTACCTTTTATTCTCAAATATATTCTTTTCTCAGATTTCCCATTGAACCGTTCGGAATCAATAACGATACTCGGATAGCTCAGAAAGATCGTACAATGCCAACGTCCCAGATGTGGTCTTACATGTAATCAAATATCGATGCCATTGTCCCAGACAGGGTCTTACACGAAATCAAAATGTCGATGTCCCAGACATGGTCTTACATGTAAATCATAAGTCGATGCTAACGTCCCAGATGTGGTCTTACACAAAAACACGTATCAGATCCTATGTCATGACATATGTATCCTAACTATTCCTATGGTTCGTACGGGGCTTTTCGGACATCAAAACTTTGTCGATACTTTCTCGGATATCTCATATTCAATTCAATAACCATTCATCATTTTCAATAGCATATAAGCATAAATAAACCATTACAAACACATTTACTTGTATATAGACTTACCTCGTACAGACTCGAACGAACGGAGTCGACTACTTGACGACTTTCGACTTCCTACGATATAATTCCATTTTCTTTTGTTCTTGATCTATATAAATTCAAATTTAACTCTTTTATTCAACAAATCATTCAATTCAATCCAAAAACACATATTTAGGGCATTTTACAAATTAGCCCTCGCATTTTCACATTTTGACATTTTGGTCTCTAATTCATAAAATCACAAAATACACAATTTCATTTTACACACGCTTAGCCAAATTTTTAGAGTTCATACAAGTCCATATATTTCATTTATTTTACATTTTAGTCCTTCAATTTCTCATTTTCAAAATTTAGCCCAAATTACTCAAATTCATCAAAAATTCAAAGACAACATGTTAACCCAACATCAAGCTTCCATATACTATCATCAAACTTCATAAAACTCATAGTTTCATCAATGACATAACTCAAAATCATCAACAAAATCATAAATTGAGACATGGGCTTAGTAAAACACAAAGCAACGATCACAAAAACATAGAAATTATCAAAAACGAAACAAAAACACATACCTTAATTCAAACTCAAAGTGCCGAAACCCTAAAAACTCTTTTCTTTTTCTTTTGTTCTTCAATTTTTGAAAAATACAACATAAAATGGCCTAATTTGATTTTTTGTTTTAATTATAATAGGTTATTTACATATTTACTTATTTAGCCTTTATGTAAACATATAATAAACACATATTATATGGTCATTAATGTCTGTTAACCATGTTAACGGTCCATTTACAATATAAGGACCGCTCAATTAAAAAGACATAGCAATTAAGCACTTTAACAAATAGAAGGCCACATTTACATTTTATGCGATTAAGTCCTTTTAGCAAATTAAACACATAAATGATAAAATTTTCATACGAAATTTTCATAGATATCAATTCACATATAATAAGCACAAAAAATAATATTAAAATATTTTTTTGACTCGAATTTATGGTCCTGAAACCACTATTCCAACTAGGGTCTAAACCAGGCTATTACAACTCTCCCCCCTTAGGGATTTTCGTCCCCAAAAATCTTACCGTTGAACAGATTTAGATATTGTTGTTTCATAGTATCTTCAGGCTCCCACGTAGCCTCTTCAACACCGTGTTAATGCCACAATACTTTAACTAACAAAATTTTCTTATTTCGCAATTCTTTAACCTCGCGAGCTAAGATACGAATTGGTTCTTCTTCATAGGTCATATCGAACTAAATCTCAATCTCATACGGAGAAATTACATGCAAGGGATCAGATCGGTATCGTCGAAGCATCGATACGTGAAATACATTATGAATCTTTTCTAGCTCTGGTAGCAATAACAATCTATAAGCAACCGGCCCGATACGCTCAGTAATCTGATATGACCCGATGAACCTCGAACTCAACTTGTCTTTTCTGCCAAATCGAAGTGCTTTTTTCCACAGTAAGACTTTTAAAACACTTTATCACCGACCTCAAATTCAACATCTTTTCGTTTCAACTCTGCATAAGATTTCTGACAATTAGAAGCTGCTTTCAAACTATCTTGGATCACTTTTACTTTCTGTTCAGTCTCTTTTATCAAATCAACATTGTGAATCTTATTCTCACTGAGCTTAGTCCAATAAAAAGGTGTATGAAATTTTCTACCATATAAGGCTTCGTATGGTGCCATTTTAATGCTCGATTGAAAACTATTATTATACGCGAATTCAATCAATGGCAAAAACTGTTCCCATGAACCTTCAAACTTAAGAATGCAACATCTCAACATATCCTTGAGAATCTGAATAATCCACTCGGATTGACCATCCGTTTGTGGGTGGAAAGCAGTACTGAAATTCAATTTAGTACCTAAAGCCTCTTGCAGTTTCTTCCAAAACCGTGAAGTGAATCTCGGATCTCTATCTGACACAATAGACAAAGGTACCCCTTTGCAATCTTACAATATCAGAAATGTATAACTCAGCTAATTTATCAAGCGAGTAATTAGATCTTACCAAAATAAAATGAGCTGATTTTGTTAATCGGTCAATCACAACCCAAATAGCATCTTTCTTTCGAGCAGATAGGGGCAAACCCGAAACAAAATCCATTGTTACTTTATCCCATTTCCATTCAGGAATCATAATCGGTTGTAACAAACCGGATGGCACCTGATGTTCAGCTTTAACTTGCTGACAGATCAAACATTTCAAAACAAAGTCAAAGATATCTCTTTTGTATTCCAGACCAGCAGTAATGTTGTTTCAAATCATTATACATTTTCGAACTACCCGGATGTACAGATAATCGACTGTTATGAGCTTCGTTCAAAATCATCTGAATCAACTCTGGATTTCTCGATACACAAATCTAATCTCAGAATCTCAAACAATCATCATTACTAACTCGAAATTCAAAATCAGAATTCAAATCTCACTGAGCTCGTTTTGATATTATCTCATTGTCAACCTTTTGAGCATCAATAATCTGTTGTAAAAACAACGGTCTCGCTTTCAATTTAGCTAATACCGAACCATCATCAGACAGAACCAAATGAGCATTCATTGCACGTAAAGTAAACAGTGATTGTCAACTCAAAGCATCGGCAACAACATTTGCTTTTCCTGGATGATAATAAATAACAAGTTCACAATCTTTTAGCAGTTCTAACCATCTTCTCTGATGCAGATTTAAATCTTTTGAGTCATCAGGTATTTTAAACTCTTATGATCTGAATATACGTGACATTTCTCACATAACAGATAATGACGCCAAATCTTCAAAGAAAATACAATCGCATCTAACTCAAGATCACGTGTCGGATAATTCTTTTCAAACGGCTTTAACTGTCTCAAAGCATAGGCTATAACTTTGCCTTCCTATATCATAACACAACCCAGACCATTCAACAATGCATCACTGTAAATTACAAATTCTTTATCTAACTCTGGATGTACTAACACAGGAGCTTCTGTCAGTAAGGTGTTCAACTGATCAAAACTTTTCTGACACTTTTCAGACCAATCAAATTTCACATCTTTTTGAAGCAGTTTCGCCAATGGAGTCGCGATCATCGAAAATCCTTTTACGAATCTTCGGTTATAACCAGCAAGTCCAAGAAAACTACAGACTTTAGAAACATTTCTCGAAGGTTTCCAATCTAAGATAGCTAAAATTTTGCTTGGATCAACTCGGATACCTGATGCTAACACGATATGGCCCATAAAACTGACTTCTTGTAACCAAAACTCACATTTACTAAACTTCGCATACAACTGCTTATCACGCAAAGCCTGTAATACTATTCTCAGATGCTCAACATGTTCGGTTTCACTATGTGAATATATCAATATGTCATCAATGAATATGTAACACCCCTTCCCCGTATCCAAGGCTGGAACAGAGTACGAGGCATTACCAGACTTAACAATACACATAGACGAAAATCGGACTATAAAATTTCATTTAATTCAAAACTTTTCGAACACATGCATAACAAACAAAGCTAACTATATCATCACATCAAAACATAGGACATGGCACGATTAATTAAACTTATAAACCATAATGGATAAGGACTACATCTCATGATCATATACGATAACTCAATGCAGACTGATACGTATGGTCAAAATCATAATAAAAATACATATCACAAACCAACTTCCTATACATGCCACTCACTTGATATTTCTAATATTTGAATTAATTTTCCCAAAAATGATAGTTTGATAGTGTGATTTTGCCTCCGACGATCTCCAACCTCGAGCCGACCTTCCAATACTAAAGAAATGGAAAGGATGGGTAAGCTTTACGCTTAGTAAGTTCATATGAAAATAATAAGCAATTACTACCATGCTTTTCAAGATAAAACAATTACACATATTCAGGTTAAGATGTGTTATGGAGTTACAGTTACTAAATCATTCATATCTGAAGCTACAAAACTCCGAATTTAGTTTTGTTAATTTTCCTTGAAACTAGATTCATATATATTTCTCCCATAAAATTTCCATAATTTTTGGTTTAGCTAATTAGTACAGTTTATTAGTTAAAGTCTCCCCTGTTTCAGAGTACGACTACTCTGACCTCTGTGCACTACGAACCAAATTTCTCCCTGTACAGAATTCCAACGACCATGCAGTTTGTTTCCCTTAAAATTAGGCTCAATAAGGAATCCATCCATGTAACGTATGACTCTTAATAATTTTTTTTACAATTTATGGTGAATTTCTAAAGTCAGAACAGGGAATCTCGAATTCATTCAGACCCTATTTCACAAGAATTCAAATATCACATAATATAGAACTCTTTTGCTTCCCTTGTTTCTTTCATGTGAAAATAGACTCATTAAGATTTATTTTCATATATCATTTGCATTTTTATTCAACTTCCACAATTTTTAGTGAATTTTCAAAGTCATGCAACTGCTGCTGTCCAACACTATTTTACCACTAAAATTCATTCTTACATAATTCCACTTAATCCATTTTGTCTTATCGAAATTCACCCAATTATCGAGCACATTGCTCATAATTTTTTTCATAAACATATACCTACACTTATTCATCATATAATCATGTTCTATTGTATTTTTACTTAATCGATTTTCCCGTTGAACTCTTCGGAATAATAACTGATACTCAATTGCCTGCACATATTTTCACACTTGTAGCCAAAGCTATCTGGTACGCATAGTAGCCTGCACATAGTACTACACATGCGACCACTTATCCGGTACACGTAGTAGCCTGCACTTAGTACTACACACGTGACCAATTATCCGGTACACGTAGTAGCCTACACTTAGTACTACACACGTGACCTAACCATCTGATACACGTAGTAGCCTGCACTTAGTACTACACACGTGATCACAGTTTTTGGGTACGCATAGTAGCCTGCACTTAGTACTACACATGCGACCTCACAATAGATCATTCGTATCGTTTTTATTTCGGAGGTTCAATCGGGAAATTCCTCACTTTTCAACATTTTACTAAATTGTCCGTAATCAATTTAAATTCATAATTTGCATCAAATAACCATTTGATAGGTAGCCACATTTCATATGATATCAAAATATAATAACATAAAAAGAATCGATAGATTATTTATGTACGAATTTACTCGAAGTGTCGATCTCACTATCCATAGTATAATAAGACACAACTCAAATATCAAATCAGCTTTTAAGAATTTACATAACATATATCACATATTTCATATATCACTTGTCATGTATCTTCATTTTCTTGCATTTCATGTAACATTCTTTCATGTCATATTTCCACATCATAAACACCATTCCATCAAATTTTCCAATGTATTAAATCATAAAATATATGCAATAATAGTAAGAAATATAATTCAAACATAACATTGCATTATTATTATCATACGAACTTACCTCGATCCAGAAACAACAATTTACCATTGTAGTCCATAACCTTGTATTTTCCCAATTCTCGATTTCCTTCATCTATAATATCACACTATTCATACGGGTCCAAAAATCATATTTTTAAAAAAATTCATTTTGACCCCTAAACTTTTGCATATTTGCACTTTTGCCCCAAGGTTCAGAAATTAAACTTCATCCTATTTTCTTATGTTTTATGACATACTGATCATTTTTCTCTTCTATGGCAACATTAAATTCTCACTCTAACATGTACTTATGACTATTAGGTATTTTTACCGATTAAGCCCTTTTGCTCGTTTTCACTTAAAACCGAGTAGCACAAGTTGTCTAACATAATTTAAAACCTCATATTCTATCATAAAACACCAAAATACACAAATTTCACCTATGGTTATTTTTCCAAATATGAACCCTAGGTTGAATTATTGCTAGCATAAGCTAAATCAAGTTACTGGGACTTCAAAAACGTAAAAATCATTAAAAACGAGGCTAGAACGGACTTACAATCGAGCTTGGAAACCCTAGACATGGAGTCTCCCTTGGTATACACGTCCATGGTGAAGAAGATGAGCAAAATTGGCTTTTAATTTTGTATTTTAATTCATTTTACCCCTAAATGACCAAAATGCCCTTACTACTAAACTTTCCAAAAATTCCATTCATGTCCAATATTTGTCCATAAACTTTGAAATTGGTCAAATTGATATTTAAGACCTCCTAATTAATATTTCAAAGCAATTTCATACTAGAAACTTCTAGAATACAAGTTTTGCAACTTATTCAATTTAGTCCCTAACTTCAAATTAAGCAGTTTATGCATAGAATTTCTTCACGAAATTTTCACACAATCATGCAATCATATCATAGACCTCAAAATAATCATAAAATAATTATTTCTATCTCAGATTTGTAGTCACAAAACCACTATTCTGATTAGGTCTTAATTCGGGATATTACAGAATACAACAACAAATCGATCTAAGTACGATCTGAAAATTCTGTTCATCAAGTCCATAAAAACAGCAGGTGCATTTGTTAATCCGAAAGGTGTAACTAAAAACTCATCTGTCTGTACCTCATTCGGAAAGTAGTTTTCAGAATGTTTGAATCTTTTACTCGCAACTGATAGTAACTCAATCTCAGATCTATCTTTGAAAACACGGTAGCTCCTTCCAACTGATCAAACAAATCGTCAATTCAAGGCAGAGGATCGAGGCAGAGGATATTTATTCTTGATAGTCACTTTGTTCAACTGACGATAATTAATGCACATTCTCATCATACCATCTTTCTTTTTTCACAAACAGAATAGGAGCACCTTAAGGTGAGAAACTCGGTCTTGCGAATCCTCTATCAGTCAATTCTTGGAACAAAGACTTTAATTTTTTTTAACTTAGTCAGAGCCATTCTATATAGAGCTATCAAAATCGGAGTAGTTCCCGGTACTAACTCAATACCAAATTCAACTTCTTGAATCGGAGGTAATCCCGGAAGGTCTTCAAGAAATACATCAAGGAATTCACAAACAACAGGCACTGATTCAACTTTCTTTTCTGTTACTTTCAAATCGATCACATAGGCAAAGTAAGCTTCACAACCTTTTCTCACAAAACTGAGAGCTTTCATCAAAGACATCACAACCGACAACCCATTTAAGTCATTAGATTCAATTTGGACTATTTCATCATTCTTGCATCTCAAATCAATAGTTTTCCATATGCAGTTCACAATAGCATCATGCAAAGTTAATCAATCTATACCCAGAATTATATCAAACTCATCAAAGGATAATAACATCAGATTAGTCGGAAAACAAATGTCTCGAAACATTAACGGATAATTCTTGTAGACTTTGTCAACCAAAACACATCTGCCTAAGGGGTTCGATACTCTAATCACAAATTCAGTAGACTCTACAAGAAAATTCTTATTGGATATTAAATTCATGCATATATATGAATGTTTTGATCCAAGATCTATCAAAGAAATCACAGAAGTATCATAAAGTGTGAAAGTACTAGTACAACATTGAGAGACGAAGCTTCCTTACAAGCTCGGATGGCGTAGGCTCTAGCAGGTGTGATACGTGATATTTGCGACAGGTTTTAAATATTTATAATTAATCATTATTGAAACTAACTATTATCACAATGATGGCAAGTGTACCTATCGAACAGTAGTATAGCTTTAGCAAGACCGAATTGTCGAACCCAAAGGAACCAAGAGTACTAGTAATTACCTTCTTTTTATTATCTAGCCTAAAAATTAAGGGATTTGGTTATCTAAACTAATTACTAAACTAAGAGTGCACAGAGAAAAGATTGGGAAAAAGCTTTTGGGAAAATTCGATTGATTAAGACAATACCCAAGGAAAAATCCACCTAGACTTCACTTGTTATTTGACTCTGAATCAAACGATTTATTCATTTGACTTGATCCGTAGAAATCCCTAAGTTATATTATTATCTCTCTTGAGACTAATAACGCCTAACCCTAGGTTGATTAATTGAAATCTCTTTCTAATTAACACCTAGTGTTGCATTAACTCGATCTATGGATCCCCTTATTAGGTTTCACCCTAATCCGATAAAATCTTATTACCCTATCTCTAGGCGTGCAATCAACTCCGCTTAATTATGACAAATTTACTCTTAGACAGGGTCTATTCCTCCTCTGAATAAAAGCATTGACTTGAATCAATGTTAAAACAAGAATTAAGAACACATAATTAAAAACAAGTCAAATATTTATCATACAATTAAGATAATATTAACAAGATCCGTCTTAGGTTTCATTCCCCTTAGGTATTTAGGGGGTTTAGTTCATAATTATAGCAGAAAACATCTCAGAAGAATAATGAATACAAAACATAAAGAAAACCCAAAACTCCTGAATGGAATTGAAGGGAGATCTTCAGCCTTGATCATGAATCTGGCTTCTGAGATAGACCAATCGACTTCCTTTGAGTAATTCGTTGCCTCCTACTCCGCGTCTCCTTCCTAAGCGCCTCCTTAGGTGTTTAAATAGGCTTTAGAATGCCTAAGAGCCCTCAAAATTGGCTTTTTCTGATAGGGTTATACTTGGGCCTGGCAGGGACAAGCCCGTGTGTGATTACTTCAGCCCGTGGCCAAGGCTGTTGAATAGGCACGGGCGTGTAGTCTACCTGTGTAAGTCGTGCTTTGATCCTCCAAATGGACACGGCCGTAGGACACGCCCGTGTGAGGAAGCCCAGGCCGTGTTGATTTCTCATGTGGATCCATTTTCTCTGTTTTCGGCCCGTTTCTCATTCTTTTTACTCTCCTATGCTTACCTAAGTATAAAACATGAAATTAAAGAATTAGGAGCATCAAATTCACCAAATCTAAGGATAAACCATCTATAAATGTGCTAAGCATGGGATAAAAACATGTATAAGTTACGGTTTATCAAATACCCTACACTTAAGCGTTTGCTTGTCATCAAGCAAAATCCTCTACTCACAATCAAAATAAATTCTTCTCGATTTATAATCCTTATCAATAATATCTCAAAATAATCCACAAGTATTCATACATTGAAAGTTCAATTAAAAGTACATCAAAGTTTCAAACATTCCAAGTTGAGTATTTTATCATGAAAACATAGGTGTCTCCCCTTATCTAAGTGATTACCTTTGATCAAAATATCATAGAGTTTAACATCCTCACTAAAGATTCACTCAAATCACTCAAGGTGTTTAAGGACATCAATTAAAGCACTCATTAGTCAATATGAAAAGTTATTACCATAGGCTGCTTGAAAATCAAATCTCCACCACTATATATTGAGCTGATACATCAATCAAAAAGGTATTTAGAGGGTTGTAAAGTGGCTTTGGTTAGGGGGTGTGGTCATAAGCTGAAGGAAAAGGTTAGAATCGAGATTGAATTGAAAAATTACCTAGCTAGAAAAATAACTAGTCATCAGTTGAATACAAGTGAGCTTCTTCTCAGAATATGGAATTAATACTCAAGCTCAAAAATGACGAATTACTCTTAATATGTGTTGAAGTATTTTTTTTAGAATAAGTCAAATACATAGAAGAACAAAAAATAGCTAAGCAATTAGTTCAAATCAAATCTCGACAAAAATAGGGATTAAATTAGGGGATTTCAACAATAATGGGTTATGGGTTAATATTGAGGGTAAATCAATTAATGGTTTGTTAGGCTCAAAGGGGTTCACTAAGGGTTAATTATGAAGGTAGGATTTTGTGGAGTGAGTGGGTTAAACCTAAGTGCCTTTATCATCTTGGCATATCAAATCAAATGGTGTGGTCTTGACATGCATAATCAAGCAAGTTCTAGAATAACAAATCAGTATTGACGCACTCATAATAAAAGTGAGCATGAAAGAAATAAAATATGCTCTAAAGGCTCAAGATCTCACAAAAATTATGGCTTTTTAACGTTTAAACTTGTAAATTTCAACTCACGATAATACCTAAACTTAGGGAAACAACCTAAAAGTTTATAATTCTTCAAAAATCAACTTATTATGGTTGATTCCCTAATGTCTTAAAGTTTAAACAATCAATGCATAAATGTCTATGTTTTAATTCAAGACATATCAATAAAAATCATAAATTAATTAAAATTCATTCTAATAGTGATATGAGTGATTCATGTGAGAATAAGACAAAATTCAGGGATTTCTAATGATGATATGGAAGACCCCCCACACTTAAGATGTACATTGCCCTCAATGTACAAAGATAGATATATTAAAAAATATAGATAAATAATCATAAGATAGGGAGAGAAGTGAAACTTCCTGAATGATGAATGAACTTCTTGATTTGGAGTTATGGAGAATAACCGACTAAGAAAAATGATGAGAGTGAAGGAGGATACTCCGGTGGTGGTAGAGGTTTATTAGTCCATAAGTCTTGCGCCAAAAGAATATTATATCTGGTGGTAGCTATGGTTGTCGTCTAGCAGGACATGGCAGTCATGGAGAACCTTTTTCAGTGGAGTTTTTAGTTCCTATGCGATGATGAGCTGTGGAGCTCTTTATAACTGTGACAGAATCAGGAACTTTTTAGGAAATATAAGGAAGCAAAATTACTTGTAATGAAATAGCTGAAACTATAAATTATTCAATAAAAATTATAAAAACTAAAATTAAAATAATAAAGGAAAATGAAATAAAAAGTACTTAAATAAGATAAATAAAGATAAAAGTGAGAATAAAAATAATAAATAAAAAGTTTTTAAACATCGTCATTGCCGGATGGTTCGCGAGGTGGTGGTGGCGATGAGATGTGGAAGTGCTGACAAATCTGATGTAGAGTCGCATCAATATGATCAAAGTGATGAAAACATTCCTGCTCAAATCGTGTAAGACACTCAGAAATGTCAGAGTATGAAGCCGCTGCATGAATTGGACGATGGATGGGTGGTGGCTGAGATGGTGGGTCCTCATGACGTGGAGGGATATCATCAGTAATGTCCTCTGGATCCTCCTCCTCGGTGGACTGGACGAGGCAGTACTGAGGAGGGTAGGTGCCACGTTGTTTCTTGATCATCCTCATGTTCAGCATGCTCGAGATGCCCTGTGGGGACATCTGGCAGATGAAAGTGAGGGAGGATGATTATGCCGTTGTGTTGAGGCGCCTAAAGTGTCATGCCAATCGAGTCACATAGGGCCCGATAGAGATGATCCCCCTCCAATGTCGCTCCGTCTGATGGCAGATGGCGAGGGCGATGAAATAGGCGAGGTTGAGGACATGCCCGTTCGCCATGCTCCATAAGAAGTAGGCGTCGTGGGTGGTGACGACACTGGTGCTCTCTCGTCGTCCCGTTAGAGTGTGAGCCAAGTGGGAGTGTAGGTACCTCAAGGATGGAGGGAGAGCCGATGCCTTGGAGCGGCTAGAATCGTAGATGGCCGAGGCAAGGACGAGGTCCCTCTAACACTTTGAGGGAGAGTAGTGGATGTGGCGGTGGAGGGTGTCAAGTTCATTGTCGTCTATGAACTCCTCTGTGTACAGCCCTAGTGCAATCCTAAACTCGAGTACGCTCAACTGGCGCACTAGACCACCAAGGCAGAACTGGACCATTCCAGGATCGTCGAAGTTGGTCATGACGGTCTAAAGATGGAACGTCAAGCAGAGTTCCAATGTGACCTCGAGATACGTCGACTTGACAATCTCAAAGAAGAGCCCCCACGAGTCAGTCGTTAGGAGGGCTCAGACCGCATAGCCAACTGAATCTGTTCAAGTGTGGCCTAATCAATGTAGCGGTCCACACCTAGGGGTCAGGCTCGTAATGTTTGATATAGCTCCTCCTGGGGTCCCAAGGGGAACTCGAGGAAAGGGTGATGAATCTCAACAGTAGGACCCGAGGATGACGCTGCTCCTTTCCTCTTCTTCGAGGCGAGGACAGCAATCTTCTTACCACGTGAGGATGACATTGTATATCTACATTGAAAAGTCAAAGTTCAACCAATATGGCCTAAGAATAGCATGGAAAAACAAAATAAAATAGGAATATTTCATGAGATTCACGTACAAGATGAAGTAAACAAAACTAAAACAACTAAAGCAAATATATTAAATTATTAAAATAGGATTATGAGAATAATGCTACGGGAATATCTAATGCATGAGTGCTGATAAACCATAAATTATACATATTTTTACCCCATGTTTAATGCATTTTATGGATGATTTTCCATAAGAATTGGTGAACTCAATGCTCCTAATACTTTAATTTCATGTTTTATACTTAGGAGAGCATAGGGGAGCGAAAGGAACGAGAAACGGCCAAAAACGGAGAAAATGGGCAAAAGTATGAGATCAACACGGCCTGAACCTCCTCACACGGGCAGACCACACGGTCGTGTCAATATGGCAGAATTGGAGTACGACTCACACGGGTATAGCACACGCCCGTGCCATTCTAACAGGCTCGAACACTGCCTGAAGTAATAGCACATGGGCGTGTCACACGGGCGTGTCCCTACCGAGCCCAAGTTAAGTCAAATTCAAAAAAGGCCACTTTTGAGGTCTTCTAGGCATTCCAAAGCCTATAAATACACCCTATAAGAGGAGAAAAAAGGGATGGAGAATAGGGGGTAAGAAATTACTCCAAGGAAGCCGATTGATCCATCTCAGAAGCCGGATTCATCATCAAGACTGAAGATCTCTCCTCAATTTCCCTTCAGGAGTTTTGGGTTTTCTTTATGTTTTGTATTCTTTATTTTTATGAGATGTTTTCTTATTTAGTTATGAACTAAAACCCCTAAATACCTAAGGGGAATAAAACCTAAGACGAATCTTGTTATTATTTTCTGAATCGTATGATAAATATTTAACTTGTTCTTAATTATGTGTTCTTAATTCTTGTTTTGATATCCCAGGATACTGATTCAAGACATGCTCTTATTCAGAGGAGGAATAGACCCTGTGTAAGAGTACTTTTGTCATAATTAAGTGGAGTTGATTGCGCGCTTAGAAATAGGGTGACAAGATTTTGCCGGATTAGGGTGAAACCTAATAAGGGGATCCATAGATCGAGTTAATGCAACCCTAGAGTGTTAATTAGAGAAAAGTCTCGGTTATTCAATCTAGGGATTAGACGTTATCAGTCTTGAATAGGGATAATAACATAACTTAGGGATCTCTACGAAACAAGTTGAATGAATAAATCATCCGATTCGGAGCCAGAATAACAAGTAAAGTCTAGGCGGATTTTTCCTTAGGTATTGTCTTCATTCAATCGATTTTCCAAAAAGCAATTCCCCAATTCTTTTCTCTATGAGTTCTTAGTTTAGATAATTAGTTAATTAAAACAAAACCTATTTATTCTTAGGCTAGATAATAAAAAGATAGTCATTACTAGTACTTTTAGATCCTTTGGGTTCGACAATCCGGTCTTGCTAACACTATACTACTGTTCGATAGGTACACTTGCCTACATCGCTATAATAGTTAGTTCAAGAATGAGTAATTATAAATATTTAAAACCTATCACGAAACCACGCGATCAAGTGCATGTGGGTAAGCATAAAATCCATGGAAACGAGAAAGATGGATGAATGTAATATGAAAAATGGCAAAATTATTTAATAATAAGCATGAGTATTTCTATTATTCTTCTATGAATATTCACTTAAAATGGTCAAATGGATCAGAGAAAATAGGAAATAGGCAAAATATTTAATGAAAATAGAGAGAAAAAAGTAAACAAATTCAAAAGGGAGAAGCTTGGGTCGTCGGAAATAATGTTGTAGGCGGCGCACGGGCGTGTGGAGTTGCAGCGGCTAGGTTAGGGATTTTTGGGAAGGGAGATGATGAATAGTAAGGGGTTTATATAGATTTTGGGACACACGGCCGTTGGGCACTCTCGTGTGCCCTAACTTTTACCCGTGTATTTCGCAATTTTAAATTTAGGCGTGTCTGACATTTGGCCCATGCCCGTGTTCCTTGGGCGTGTGGGCACACACGGCCGTGTCGTATGGCTGTGTCCTTCTTCGTTCGCTTCTCCCACGCCCGTGTATGGTAGCCCACACCCGTGTTAGGTTGACAGTGTCGACCACGGGGCTGGGCATGGGCGTGTCGAACGCCCGGGCTAATTTGACAGGTCCACCCACAGTTTTACAACACGGTCGTGTCGCACACCCGTATTGGTTTGGCAGTTTCATCCATGGCCTTATCACATGGCCATGGGACTTATCGCATCTCGTATCGGGGAAATTTTTTTGCCCTGTTTTCACACGGCCATATTGCACGACCGTGTCTCCTCCTGTGGTGTGTGCACGGCCTAAGGCACGCCCGTGTGCCTGGCCATGTGGATGGGGAAATCCTGTGTTTCAAGACTCAGTTAGTAGGTTAAATATGAAAAACTAGAATTTAAATAAATCATTACTGTTAGTGCTCGGGTTGCCTCCCGAGAAGCGCTTATTTATAGTCTAAGCTTGACTTACCTCTCTGGTGTGTGATCATGGTGGCTCGAGGAGTTTACACTCCTCATCCATGCTATCAACTTTATCAATATAAGGTTTAAAACGAGTATTGTTTACCTTAAAAGTTCTAAATTTGGGGTGAATTACCTCGACTGTACCATATGGGGAAAATACTGAGTACCGTGAGAGGAATTTCTTCATTAGGTTCAGAAGTGGTAATATGAGGAGCTGCTACATCTAGTAGTACTTTGTCTCCCACCTTAAGTTGATTTGGTGATGTATTGAGCTCGTCCTGGCTCGGTTTAGGTTTATCGGGTGTTCTTGGTTTCTGTGTCCGCCATTTATCTAGTTCCTTAATTTGTAGCCTTCGTTCTTCATAGATAGGTCCTTTGTTATTGCTTGGACATAGCTCGTGTAGGTTCTTCAAATTTATTTCCTGCAAAGTAGGTTGCACCACATGGTCAGTTTTAGTAGAATGATTTATACAACCGCCTTCAATTTTTGATGTGTTACTCGAATTGCGAGCTTGAAGGGTGATTGTTTTGTCTCCCACATGAAGTGTGAGTTCACCTGTGCCAACATCAATTATTGTTCTAGCGGTTGCTAAAAAGGGCCTCCCTAAAATTAAAGGAACATTACTATCCTCTTCTATGTCTAGAACAACGAAATCAACTGGGAATATAAATTTATCAATTTTAATGAGTACATCTTCAATAATCCCCCTAGGAAATCTGATTGTTTTATCAGCTAATTGAATACTCATCCTAGTTTGTTTGGGTTTCCCAAGACCTAGTTGTTTAAACATTTTGTAAGGCATGACATTGATACTAGCCCCTAAATCAGCCAAAACATTATTTATGTCTAGGCTACCAATGAAACAGGGAATCATAAAACTCCCTGGATCTTTTAATTTGTTTGCCAGCATATTTTGTAGTATGGCTGAGCAAACCGCATTTAATTCCACATGCAATGCCTCATCCAACTTCCGTTTATTTGTTAAAAGCTCCTTTAAGAATTTAACTACGTTTGGCATCTGCGAAAGAGCTTCAATAAACAATAAGTTAATATGTAACTTCTTTAATAATTTAAGGAATTTACCGAATTGTTCTTCTGTGCGGTCTTTCTTTGTCGCGTTTGGGTATGGCACACGAGGTTTGTATTCTTTACTTATCGATTTCTAGTCATTGTGGTCCACCTTATCCTTACCTTTACCTACCACAGTTTCTTGCCTCTGTTCTGGTTCAGCTGCAACTAACCCTTCCTCATCTTGAACGTTAATTGCATTGATTTTCTCCCTTGGGTTAGATTCAGTGTTACTCGGTAGGCTACCCTGTGGTCGTTCAGATATCAATTTAGTGAGCTGACCTATCTGATTTTCGAGCCCTTGGATCTACTCTTGTTGATTTTTAAGTGCTGTCTCGGTATTCTGAAAACGAGTTTCTGACACCGAGATGAATTTTGTTAGCATCTCCTCAAGGTTCGGCTTTTTCTCTTATTGGTAGGGTGGTTGTTGGAAGCCTGGAGGTGGTGGTGGTCGCTGATTTCCTTGGCCTTCCCATGAGAAATTTGGGTAGTTCCTCCAACCTGCATTGTAAGTATTACTATAAGGATTATTTTGAGATCGAGGATTATTACCCATGTAATTTAACTACTTGTTCTTCATGTTGTGGCCATAGGGTGGGTAGTCTGGATTGCTTGATCCACCTCCACTTGCTTCTCACTGCATTACTGGGTGAACCTGTGAAGAACTAAGAAAATCTTCAATTTTCTTATTCAAGAGATATACCTGATTAGAGAGCATGGTGACCGAATTGACGTTATAAACGCCGGCTGTTTTTGTTGGATTCGTCCTCATGACTTGCCACAGATAATTATTCAGTGACATCTCTTCATAAATTCATAAGCATATTCAGGTGTCTTATTATTGATGGTTCCGCCAGCGGCTGCATCGATCATCTATCGAGTCGAAGGATTCAGGCCATTATGAAATGTTTGAACCTGTAGCCAAAGTGGTAACCCATGGTGAGGGAACCTTCTTAAAATGTCTTTGTATCTCTCTCATGCATCGTAGAGTGTTTTTAAATCCATCTGTACAAAAGAAGAGATATCATTACGTAATTTGACTATTTTAGCCAGTGGAAAATATTCTAGTAAAAACTTTTCGGTCATTTGTTCCCAAGTAGTGATTGACCCTCGTGGTAATGAGTTCAACCATTGTTTAGCCTTATTCCTCAATGAAAAGGGAAACAACCGAAGGTGAATGGCATCATCAGAAGCGCCATTGATTTTAAAAGTGTCACAAAATTCTAAGAAATTTGCCAAGTGAGCATTGGGATCCTTGTCTTGCAAACCATCAAACTGAAAAAACTGTTGGATCATTTGAATGGTGTTAGGTTTTAGTTCAAAATTATTGGCAGCAACAGCAGGCCTAACTATGCTCGATTCAATTCCTGTTAAAGAAGGTTTAGCATAATCATACATAGTACGTGGAGCAGGATTCTGATTAGCAGCAATCGTAGGAGGTAGTGGATTTTCTTGGTTTTCGGCCATCTCCTCGGTTGTGGTTGAAATATCGTCCTATTGCTCTTCCTCTGTGTATCTTAAGCTTTACCTTATTTCTCTTCGATTTCTGTGAACTGTGTGATCGATCTCACTATCAAACAGTAATGGTCCTGACGGGTTTCTTTTGGTCATAAACTAGAAAAACCTGTCAGAAGAGAATAATGAAGAATTAGAAAAGAAGATAAAAATTTAAATTGCAATAAAAGTAAAATAGCTAAAGTAATAAAAATTGAGTGTTCCTAATATCCTAGTTCCTCGGCAACGGTGCCAAAAACTTGATACGTGATATTCGCGACAGGTTTTAAATATTTGTAATTAATCGTTCTTAAAACTAACTATTATCACGATGAAGGCAAGTGTACTTATCGAACAGTAGTATAGCTTTAGCAAGACCGGATTGTCGAACCCAAAGGAACCAAGAGTACTAGTAATTACCTTCTTTTTATTATCTAGCCTAAACATTAAGGGATTTGGTTATCTAAACTAATTACTAAACTAAGAGTGCACAGAGAAAAGATTGGGAAAAAGCTTTTGGGAAAATTTGATTAATTAAGACAATACCCAAGGAAAAATCCACCTAGACTTGTTATTTGACTATGAATTAGACGATTTATTCATTTGACCTGATCCGTAGAAATCCCTAAGTTATATTATTATCTCTCTCGAGACTAATAATGTCTAACCCTAGGTTGATTAATTGAAATCTCTTTCTAATTAACACCTAGTGTTGCATTAACTTGACCTATGGATCCCCTTATTAGGTTTCACCCTAATCCGGCAAAATCTTATCACCCAATCTCTAGGCGTGCAGTCAACTCCGCTTAATTATGACAAATTTACTCTTAGATAGGGTCTATTCCTCCTCTAAATAAAAGCATTAACTTGAATCAATATTAAAACAAGAATTAAGAACACATAATTAATAACAAGTCAAATATTTATCATTAAATTCAGATAATATTAACAAGATCCGTCTTAGGTTTCATTCCCCTTAGGTATTTTGGGGGTTTAGTTAATAATTATAGAAGAAAACATCTCAGAAGAATAATGAATACAAAACATAAAGAAAACCCAAAATCCTTGAATGGAAATTAAGGGAGATCTTCAGTCTTGATGATGAATCCAGCTTCTGAGATGGATCAATCGGCTTCCCTTGAGTAATTCATTGCTTCCTACTCCACGTCTCCTTCCTAAGCGCCTCATCAAGTGTTTAAATAGGCTTTAGAATGCTTAAGAGCCCTCAAAATTGGTCTTTTCTGAATAAGGTTATATTTGGGCTCGGCAGGGACACGCTCGTGTGACATGCCCATGTGACATGCCCATGTGCGATTACTCTAGCCCGTGGCCAAGGCTGTTGAATAGGCACGAGCATGTAGTCTACCCGTGTAAGTCGTGCTTCGATCCTGCTAAAGGGACACGGCCGTGGGACACTCTAGTGTAAGGAAGCCCAGGCCATGTTGATTTCCCATGTGGGTCCATTTTCTCTGTTTTCGGCCTCTTTCTCGCTCTTTTTACTCTCCTATACTCACCTAAGTATAAAACATGAAATTAAAGAATTAGGAGCATCAAATCCACCAAATCTAAGGAGAAACCATCCATAAATATGCTAAGCATGGGATAAAAACATGTATAAATTACGATTTATCAAGGTGCTCTAGCCTCGGATCGAATAGCGGTGTCTTTAATCCCTCTTTGACTACCAGACACATTTCCCGTATTTTTGGGAGGTCTACCTCTGGCTGAAGTGTTACTCGGTCTTAGATTTTGCACAATCTCTTATTCAACAAATTTGGGACAATCACGGATAAAATGATCTAAAGATCCACATTTGAAACAAGCCCGATCATACAGTCTAAAATTGCTGAGATGTCTTTTACCATAGTGTTTACTCTCAGGTCGATCAGATCTGACATTTCCAACACTTGCAATAGAAGTAGCTGGAGCTCTGAAGCTCGAATGCGGTCTAGAATGCTCTTTACTCGAATACCCCACATTAGCCTTTGAACGGCTATAATCATCTCGGAATTTCTTTGACGTAGATTGAAATAATTTACTTGCAGATCTCTTCCTCACATCTCTAGCTTCTGAATCAGCTTTTCTTTTCTCTTTCCCGAGTTTTTCGGCTTTACATGCTTATTCAACAAGCACAACAAACTCTTTTATCTCCAGAATTCCAACTTACAAACGAATATATTCTTTCAAGCCATCCTCGAATCTCTTGCACATAATTGCTTCAGTCGAGACATATTCTCGTGCATATTGACTCAGTCTTACAAATTCTCGCTCGTACTCTATAACAAACATACGATCTTATTTAAGCTCAAGAAACTCTTTGCGTTTCTGATCAATGAATCTCTGACTGATATATTTCTTTTGGAATTCAACTTGAAAGAAATCCCAGGTGACTCATTCCCTCGGAACCACAAATATCAATGTCTTCCACCAATAATATGTCGTATCTCTCAAAAGTGAAATGACACATTTTATGCATCCTTGATATCAATGTCTTCCACCAATGATGCGTCATATCCCTCAAAAGTGAAACGAAACATTTTATGCATTCTTCCGGAGTCAATGACAATTTATCGAACACTCTTATCGTATTCTTAAGCCAGAATTCAGCTCTCTCAGCATCATCATTAGTAGTAGAACGAAACTCTTCGCCCCCATATTTTCTAATTTTATCCATCGGAGGTTTATTCAACTGAATCGGATTAGCTTGTGGCATAACAGGGACTTGCGGAGGATTAACCAGGGGTGAAGGTTATGGCACAGCCAGATTAGTTCAAATATATTGGGTGAACCAATCGTTCATCATTTGATAAAAGGCTTGTTTAGCCTCAACATCATGACTACTCGTAGCAGGTCTAGAATCAGATGGTGCTGTCTCTTGCGAAGGAACAGGTGCATTACTTTTGACATCATCAGCTACGGCTCGTTCAGGATCCACTTTCTATATTAAAAACACATTTTCTTTGTTAGGATTTATCACACTATAACAGCTCATAAATATGGCATGTATAGCTAGACTTATATATCATACATTAGTCTTAGAATCGATTAAACTGTAGCTCTGATACCAACCAAATGTAACACCCATAACCCGTATTCGTCACCAGACTAGGGTTAAAGGTGTTATAAGACAAATTGGATCATTTTAAGAATAATTCATAAACATCATCCACAATCATAATCAAACATTACCATAGAGTCCCTTATATAGGTCATCGAGACCTTAAACATGCTTTAGAAAGGGATTGGGACTAAATCGAACACATACAAAATTATTTGAAATTTAAACAATTTTTCAAAGTTATACAGGTCACATGCCCCTGTGAACAGGCCATGTGCCTCACACGGCAGTAAGCACGCCCATGTGTCTAGGCCATGTCAAAATAGGCATACATATTGACTTGTCCACACGGCCACTAGAAACGCCCATGTGCCTGGCCTTGTGAAAATTTGGGAGGCTACTGACTTAGGTCACACGGCCAATCACAAGCCTATGTGGTCTACCCAAGCTCACTTTGAAATGGCCATTAAGCAACACAGTTGAGACACACGCCCGTGTCCCTGCTCGTGTGAACAAAAATAGACCATTTACAAGGCCAATTTGCCACCCATTTAGGTTTTTCCCTATAAGCATCAAATTCACATCATTTTATACGAAATTTTCAAACAATTTCAACCACAATATATACATCATAAATACCATATCATTATCAACCACATTCATGCTTATTAACTAAATGAAAACATACCAAAACATAATCCAAAGTCACACCCAAAACATAAGATTCATTACCTGTAACACCCTGAATTTAGGCCTAGAAGTTTTGGGCCTTGAGCATGGGAGCGGTTGAAGGCAGCTTATAATATTTTGTTGTGCATGTAAATTTTGTTAATGAAGGCTTGTTTTAGTGGTTAAGTGTGCTGAGAAGTGTTGGAGAAGTCCTGGGTTCAAACCTGGACTCTAGCAAAAATTTTGGTTTAAGGTGAATCAAACCCTGGGTGTAGTAGGTAGGCCTTAAGAATATTGTTGGAGAAATTGTGCCACAAAAAGCCTTGTGGTCTAGTGGCAAAGTAGCGCCACATAAGAGGTAGGAAGGTGGCGTCATAGAGTTGGCAAGGAGGTCCAAGGTTCGAAACTCATGGCAATCAAAGAGCTTTTATTTTGCTAACAAGGGGCGGCAAGAGTTGGTGTTGAATTTAAACTCTGATGATGGAGGGATCCCACATCGGGAAGCTAATATAAGAGTGGATGCGAAGCTGGCTTTAAATAAAGAGAACCATGAGGAGAGTAAAGGTACCTTTCTTGGCTAATCCCTTTCGCTTTATGGCGTGCTCGTTTAGGTTGGACGTCGGCTAAGAGTGCTCGGAGCGTGGATTAACTCTAGTCTCCTATTAGGTGTGTATTTTCTCACTACTCTAGCTGTAGGATGGCTACTTCGAGCCGCGATGGGCTGAAAGGGGTCATGTGGGCCCAATGGGCCTACGGGCCCAATTGGATAAGTTGTTTGATTATGTAGTAAATATTGGACTAGGCTAAGTGAATCTCATATCTGTGGCTAGATTTGGGCTAAAAGGGCCACATGAGCGTGTGGGCCCATTTGGGCGAGAATAGGCTTTAGGCCCATTCGTATTGTTATCCCTATTTAGAATACTTTAGTTTACCAAATTACTGAAATGCCCTCAAATTGTAAAATTACCAAAGTACCCGCGATTTACAGAATTACCATTTTACCCTCGATTTATAGAATTACCGTTTTACCCTCGATTTATAGAATTACCATTTTACCCTCGATTTATAGAATTACCATTTTACTCTCGATTTATAGAATTACCGTTTTACCCTCGATTTATAGAATTACAATTTTACCCTCGATTTATAGAATTACCGTTTTACCCTCGATTTATAGAATTACTATTTTACCATCGATTTACAGAATTACCATTTTACCCTTGATTTATAGAATTACTGTTTTACCCTCGATTTACAAAATTACCGTTTTACCCTCGATTTATAGAATTACCGTTTTACCCTCGACTTACAGAATTACTGTTTTACCCTCGATTTACAGAATTACCGTTTTACCCTCGATTTACAAAATTACTGAAATACTCTTGATTTACAAAATTACCAAAATACCCTCGATCAGTAAAATTACCAAAATACCCCTGGTTTGTAAAATTACTAAAATACCCTTGGTTTATAAAATTACCAAAATACCCCTAGTTTGTAAAATTACCAAAATACCCTTAGTTTACAAAATTACCAAAATACCCCTGGTTTATAAAATTACCAAAATACCCTTGATTTGTGAAATTACTGAAATACCCTTGTAGGGTAGAAATACCGAAATACCCCTGTAGGGTAGAATTACCATTTTGCCCGTAGGGTGTTAAATGACTGTTTTGCCCTTGTGGGCAAGTGACTGACTTAGACTGTGTGGTTGACGGATTTGATTGTGAATATATGTTGGTGATATGAATGACTTGACTGTGATTATTTGATTCAAATATGGGCATGACATTCTGCATCCATGACATGTTGCATGGGTTGGGTTTTATAAAAATAGAGGAAGTGCTAAAAGGGCTTTGCCCCAATTTACCGAAAAGGGCTTTGCTCCAGTTTACAAAAAAGGGCTTTGCCCCAATTATTAAAAGAGGCTAGGCCTCCAGTTATATGATAAAGCAACTATGCTGCTAGTGGAGAGTTTGGTTGGGTGGATTGAGTTATTCCCCACATGGAGAGCTTGGTTGGTACGGGTGGAGAGTAGCGGATGGTGGGTTGAGTAGTCTCCCCAAATAGACTTGCATACATCCATTGGTATTACATGTGACATTGAAATGGGCCTATAGGCCATACCGTTTACAGTAAAGGCTTCGGCCCAGTAACCATTAAACGAAAGGCTTCGGCCCAGTATATGTCGAGACTGAATAGGGCTTTGGCCCAGATTGTACTGATACCTTGTTATTCACTGTTTGTTTGTTATTGGGATTACACACTGAGTTTTCATAAACTCACCCCGTTTATTAACCTTTCAGGTAATTTCCAGCCTTAGACGGATCAGAGCTGCGAGGGGCTCGGAGATGGCCACACTACTGTTTCTGTTTCTTTTAATTGCAATTAGATTTCGTTTTGGGTTTTTTTTATGTAACAAGGCCGTTGGTGGGTTTTAAATAATTTAATTTGGATTGTGATTTCTTATGCTAAACTACTAGTCTAGGAAAACTCGAGATTTCAAAATGGCATGATTTTTCTAAAGAATACGAGCTTCCAACAACAAAGTTTTCAAAATGCTTTCGCAAGTTTAAATGAGGTAATATACCAATGGCAAACAAATTGGTAAACGTTTTGATGGGAACTGTGGTTTAATAAATTTAGATTCAGTAATGGATTTTCACCGGAAAGATCAAATTTGAAAAATAGTTTGATGTGATGCACCAGATTCGGCCATAACGTCTAGGCCGGGTTTGGGGTGTTACATTTAATGGTATCAGAGCCTGGGTTGCAATAACTCGACTGTGGATTGGGTTTTCAAATGTTAAATTTTAGAAAATTATTTTCAAGCACGTGCTCTGTTTGAAGTATTTCTCTTAAAAAGTGTGGCACACCGAGTCTCCGGCACCGAATCCGTAAGTCTTCTGAATACTTTTGTCTGTTTAGAAATTGAAATACTGTGGATTCCTTAGATATTGGTCTGAATTTAAATTTGGTATTTATTTTTTGCGGATGTGATGTTTGGATATAGAAATTGTATATATGTATGATAAATATGTGTCTGCTTCAATGAATAAGTGTTGTATGTATGAGATGTTTCAAGTTCTAGTTGAAGTGTGGTAGTGATAGTAGGATTAGAGTGTGCAGTGGTAGCGTAATGGGGTAGATGTTACACGACTACCCTGTTAGATGAAAATTTCGGGGACGAAATTTCTTTAAGGGAGGTAGAGTTGTAACACCCTAAATTTGGGCCTAGAAGTTTTGGGCCTTGAGCATGGGAGCGGTTGAAGGCAGCTTATCATATTTTGTTGTGCATGTAAATATCGTTAATGAAGGCTTGTTTTAGTGGTTAAGTGTGCTGAAAAGTGTTGGAGAAGTCCTGGGTTCAAACTTGGACTCTAGCAAAAATTTTGGTTTAAGGTGAATCAAACCTTGGCTGTAGTAGGTAGGCCTTAAGAGTATTGTTGAAGAAATTGTGCTACAAAAAGCCTTGTGGTCTAGTGGCAAAGTAGCGCCACATAAGAGGCAGGAAGGTGGCGTCATAGAGTTGGCAAAGAGGTCCAGGTTCGAAACTCATGGCAGTCAAAGAGCTTTTATTTTGCTAACAAGGGGCGGCAAGAGTTGGTGTTGAATTTAAACTCTGATGATGGAGTGATCCCACATCGGGAAGCTAACATAAGAGTGGATGCGAAGCTGGCTTTAAATAGAGAGAACCACGAGGAGAGTAAAGGTACCTTTCTTGGCTGATCCCTTTCGCTTTAGGGCGTGCTCGTTCGGGTTGGGCGTCGGCTAAGAGTGCTCAGAGCGTGGATTAACTCCAGTCTCCTATCAGGTGTGTATTTTCTCGCTACTCTAGCTGTAAGATGGCTACTTCGGGCCGCAATGGGCTGAAAGGGGTCATGTGGGCCCAATAGGCCTACGGGCCCAATTGGATAAGTTGTTTGATTGTGTAGTAAATATTGGACTAGGCTAGGTGAATCTCATATCTGTGGCTAGATTTGGGCTAAAAGGGCCACACGAGCGTGTGAGCCTATTTGGGCCGGGAATTGGCTTTAGGCCCATTCGTATTGTTATCCCTGTTTAGAATACTTTAGTTTACCAAATTACTGAAATGCCCTCAAATTGTAAAATTACCAAAGCACCCTCGATTTACAAAATTACCGTTTTACCCTCGATTTATAGAATTACCATTTTACCCTCAATTTATAGAATTACCATTTTACCCTCGATTTATAGAATTACCATTTTACCCTCGATTTATAGAATTACCGTTTTACCCTCAATTTATAGAATTATCGTTTTACCCTCGATTTACAGAATTATCGTTTTACCTCGATTTATAGAATTATCGTTTTACCCTCGATTTATAAAATTACAGTTTTACCCTCGATTTACAGAACTACCATTTTACCCTCAATTTACAAAATTACCATTTTACCCTCGATTTATAGAATTACCATTTTACCCTCGATTGATAGAATTACTGTTTTACCCTCGATTTACAGAATTACCGTTTTACCCGCGATTTATAGAATTACCATTTTACCCTCGACTTACAGAATTACCGTTTTACCCTCAATTTACAGAATTACTGTTTTACCCTCGATTTACAAAATTACTAAAATACCCTCGATTTATAAAATTACCAAAATGCCCTCGATCAGTAAAATTACCAAAATATCCCTAGTTTGTAAAATTACTAAAATACCCCTGGTTCGTAAAATTAATAAAATACCCTTGGTTTATAAAATTACCAAAATACCCTTGGTCTGTAAAATTCCAAAATACCCTTGGTTTACAAAATTACCAAAATACCCCTGGTTTACAAAATTACCAAAATACCCCTGATTTGTGAAATTACTGAAATACCCTTGTAGGGTAGAAATACCGAAATACCCTTGTAGGGTAGAATTACCATTTTGCCCCTAGGGTGTTAAATGACTGTTTTGCCCTTGTGGGCAAGTGACTGACTTGGATTGTGTGGTTGACGGATTTGATTGTGAATATATATTGGTGATATGAATGACTTGATTGTAATTGTTTGATTCAAATATGGGCATGACATTCTGCATACATGACATGTTGCATGGGTTGGGCTTTATAAAAATGGAGGAAGTGCTAAAAGGGCTCTGCCCCAGTTTACCAAAAAGGGCTTTTCCCCAATTATTAAAAGAGGCTAGGCCTCCAGTTATATGATAAAGCAACTATGCTGCTAGTGGAGAGTTTGGTTGGGTGGATTGAGTTATTCCCCACATGGAGAGCTTGGTTGGTACGGGTGGAGAGTAGCGGATGGTGGGTTGAGTAGTCTCCCCAAATAGGCTTGCATACATCCATTAGTATTACATGTGATATTGAAATGGGCCTATAGGCCATACCGTTTACAGTAAAGGCTTCGGCCCAGTGATATGATCTATGAAAAGGCTTCGGCCCAGTAACCATTAAACGAAAGGCTTCGGCCCAGTATATGTCGAGACTAAATAGGGCTTTGGCCCAGATTGTACTGATACCTTGTTATTCACTGTTTGTTTGTTATTGGGATTACACACTGAGTTTTCATAAACTCACCCCGTTTATTAACCTTTCAGGTAATTTCCAGCCTTAGACGGATCAGAGCTGCGAGGGGCTCGGAGATGGCCACACTACTGTTTCTGTTTCTTTTAATTGCAATTAGATTTCGTTTTGGGTTTTTTTTATGTAACAAGGCCGTTGGTGGGTTTTAAATAATTTAATTTGGATTGTGATTTCTTATGCTAAACTACTAGTCTAGGAAAACTCGAGATTTCAAAATGGCATGATTTTTCTAAAGAATACGAGCTTCCAACAACAAAGTTTTCAAAATGCTTTCGCAAGTTTAAATGAGGTAATATACTAATGGCAAACAAATTGGTAAACATTTTGATGGGAACTGTGGTTTAATAAATTTAGATTCAGTAATGGATTTTCACCGGAAAGATCAAATTTGAAAAATGGTTTGATGTGATGCACCAGATTCGGCCATAACGTCTAGGCCGAGTTTGGGGTGTTACATTTAATGGTATCAGAGCCTGGGTTGCAACAACTCGACTGTGGATTAGGTTTTCAAATGTTAAATTTCAAAAATTTATTTTCAAGCACGTGCTCTGTTTGAAGTATTTCTCTTAAAAAGTGTGGCACACCGAGTCTCTGGCACCGAATCCGTAAGTCTTCTGAATACTTTTGTCTGTTTAGAAATTGAAATACTGTAGATTCCTTAGATATTGGTTTGAATTTAAATTTGGTATTTATTTTATGTGGATGTGATGTTTGGATATAGAAATTGTATATATGTATGATAAATATGTGTCTGCTTCAGTGAATAAGTGTTGTATGTATGAGATGTTTCAAGTTCTAGTCAAAGTGTGGTAGTGATAGTAGGATTAGAGTGTGCATCGGTAGCGTAATGGGGTAGATGTTACACGACTACCCTGTTAGACGGAAATTTCGGGGACGAAATTTATTTAAGGGAGGTAGAGTTGTAACACCCTAAATTTGGGCCTAGAAGTTTTGGGCCTTGAGCATGGGAGCAGTTGAAGGTAGCTTATAATATTTTGTTATGCATGTAAATATCGTTAATGAAGGCTTGTTTAGTGGTTAAGTGTGCTGAGAAGTGTTGGAGAAGTCCTGGGTTCAAACCTGGACTCTAGCAAAAATTTTGGTTTAAGGTGAATCAAACCCTGGGTGTAGTAGGTAGGCCTTAAGAATATTGTTGGAGAAATTGTGCCACAAAAAGCCTTGTAGTCTAGTGGCAAAGTAGCGCCACATAAGAGGCAGGAAGGTGGCGTCATAGTGTTAGCAAGGAGGTCCAGGGTTCGAAACTCATGGCAATCAAAGAGCTTTTATTTTGCTAACAAGGGGCGGCAAGAGTTGGTGTTGAATTTAAACTCTGATGATGGAGGGATCCCACATCGGGAAGCTAACATAAGAGTGGATGCGAAGCTGGCTTTAAATAGAGAGAACCATGAGGAGAGTAAAGGTACTTTTCTTGGCTGATCCCTTTCGTTTTATGGCGTGCTCGTTTGGGTTGGGCGTTGGCTAAGAGTGCTCGGAGCGCGGATTAACTCTAGTCTCCTATCAGGTGTGTATTTTCTCACTACTCTAGCTGTAGGATGGCTACTTCGGGCCGCGATGGGCCGAAAGGGGTCATGTGGGCCTAATGGGCGTACGAGCCCAATTGGATAAGTTGTTTGATTGTGTAGTAAATATTGGACTAGGCTAGGTGAATCTCATATCTCTGGCTAGATTTGGGCTAAAAGGGCCACACGAGCGTGTGGGCCCATTTGGGCCGAGAATAGGCTTTAGGCCCATTCGTATTGTTATCCCTGTTTAGAATACTTTAGTTTACCAAATTACTGAAATGCCCTCAAATTATAAAAATACCAAAGTACCCTCGATTTATAGAATTACATTTTACCCTTGATTTACAAAATTACCATTTTACCCTCGATTTATAGAATTACCATTTTACCCTCGATTTATAGAATTACCGTTTTACCCTCGATTTACAGAATTATCGTGTAACACCCTTCGCCCGTATCCCTCGCCGGAATAGGGTTCGAGGTGCTACCAGATTTAAACTCATCCATTTATATAAAACCAGACTGTAAAATTTTTTTATCAATTTTAAACTTTTCATACACACGTATATTATCCTTTAATCGGGCTTACAAGGCCCAAAATATTCATGAGGTATTATTAAATATTTACCAATATCTTAGTCTTGTATCATTTACTTACTCAACTTTACAACCCTATACATGCTATAGACTCGAAACACTAAGATTTACTTACGCCGATAGCGTAGACTTGACAATGTGATAATATCTCTGACGGCCTCCAACCCAAGCTAACCTGGCAACCCTAGGGAATATGGGAAAGAAAAGGGGAGTAAGCTTTACGCTTAGTAAGTTCATAAGAAAACAATAAGCAACTCATTAACAAGTTTTATCAATGTTTGCTACATAATCACAAATTCACTACAAGTTGTCTTCCTGAGCAATAGTCACTAAATTATTTATAACTGGAGCTAAAAAACTCCCAATCAATTGCCGTTAATTTTCCCTGAAATAGACTCATATATCTTCCATCCATAAAATTTTCAGAATTTTAGGTTTGGCCAATCAATACCAGATTTTTCTTAAAGTTTCCCCTGTTTCACTGTTTGACTAATCTGATCATTCTTCACTACGAATCAAATTTCTCATTGTACAGAATTCAAAATATATTATATTTGATTTCATTTGAAACTAGGCTCATTAAGGAGTCTAAGCATATAAATTTTATCTTATAACCATTTTTGTACAAATTATAATAATTTTCTAAAAACAGAACAGGGGACCCCGAAGTCATTTGACTCTATCCCACGCCACTTCAAATATCTCATTATCAGCAATTCTTTTGCTTACACGGTTTCTTTTATAAGAAACTAGACTCATTAAAATTTAATTACATAATTTATTCAGCTTCTAACTCAACTCCAACAATTTATGGTGATTTTCCAAAATCACGTTACCGCTGCTGTCCCAAGCAGATTTATTACAAATTTACTCTTTCACACATTCTTTGCATTCACATTATTTAAACATGTATATCACCAATCAATTTCATCACATATCTATAATTTCACTCAAGCATAATCTCAATACAATACATCATGCTCAATGATTCGCACACAACCGTTCAAATTAGCAATTATAAGATGATTCTACACATAGTCCACCCTTATTGATAATTTACGATGGTTTTGCCCTTACTCACATATATGACATAGGCATTTTCACCTATGCTTCTCATTTCACACTCATGATTCAATTCCAATCGATCTAACATGCATAAGAATATATCACATACCTGGCGAACTTAATGCATTGAACAAATTCAATTGCCGATTTAACACAAGGTCTCATAGTCTTAGACTTTTATCAAATCACCGGCATTTAGCCTGCTAGGTTTTAAACCCGATAATATTATTCACCAGCTTAAAGCTTACTAGGCTCACAGCCCAAATATCACCATTATAAAGTCGTCTCATAAACAATTCATATAATATAGCATGTATACCTGTTCACTTTGCTCTATTTAATCATTCAATCACAATTTATAATTTCCCTTTGAATCATTAGATATTTTGCACACTATGTGTCATTCTCAATATCTCGCACACTAAGTGCCATTCTCAATATTTCGTACACTGAGTACCATATTTGATTGCCCCGCACACTAAGTGCCACATTTTGTCGATATGTCGTCAGACATTAAAATATTCACGTATATACAATTTATACAATATTAAAGCATTAGATACATCAATTTAACAATGCTTATTGCATACAAACTTACCTGGCTAAATTGTAGAGATACCAAAGTTCAGGGGCATTTTGGTAATTTTTTTCATTTTTCTCAATTTTCCACCCGATCTTGATCTAAATTAATAATTTCATTCAGTATATTAATTTAGACATTAAAACACCTCATTTCATACAATTTGGTATTTTTGTCATTTTTACAAAATTACCCCTAAAGTTTTCTTTTATTCATTTTAGTCCCTAAGCTCAAAACATGCAAATTAACCATTTTTAACCATAATTAAGCTTAGCCAAATGTTCATGGTATCAAAACAGTCCATAATTCACTTTATGGAAAAATTATAGTTTTGCCCCTAATATTTCAACTTCTTTACAATTTAGTCCCTATATCATAAAAATGCAAATTCATGAAATTGAGTAAAATTCTACTATAGACGAATATCACTAGTGTCTCTAGCAGCCCACACATTTCATTTATTTGACATTTTAACCACAAAGTTTTCACATTTATCAATTTAGCCCTTAATAGTTAATTTCACAAAAATTCACTTAACAAAAAGTGTTTAACTATCAACAAGGACTCATATTCTTCCATTAAACTTCAAAGCCCTATTATACTCATCAATGGAAAATATCAAACTATTCAATGGTTTTGCAAAATAGTCCCCTCATTAGATAGATTAAGCAACAACGATCCCGAAAATATAAAAATAATTAAAAACGGGACTAGAAATGCCTACCATGCATTAGCTGAAAGTTGGAAGCTTCTTCCATGGCTTCTCAAGCCTTCATATTCTGTTGGTAAAAAGAAAATGAAAAAGATGACACCTTGATTCTTTTATTATATTCATTTTATTATTATTTTTAACCAATTTACAATATTAACCTTTATACACTTTATTTATTACACCAAATGCCAAGCCATCATATCCCACTATCTCTTTAATGGGCTAATTACCAAATAAGGACTTCTACTTTTAAGTTCTATATCTATTTAATACCTTTAGGTTATAGAACACAACTTTTGCACTTTACACAATTTAGTCCTTTTTGTTTAATTAACTATCGAAACGATAAAATTTTTCAACGAAACTTTAATACCATCTTATTGCCACTACGTAAATATTTATAAAAAATTTAGAACTCGGTTTATAGAAACAAGGTCCCGATACCTCATTTTCTAAACCCACTTGACCTTAGGGTCATACCACTTGAACTTAGTAAATCGCTTATAAAACAAAAATCACAATATCAAAAACATTTTTAAAATCACAATTAACTCGTAAATATTAAAGATAATATTTACCAACCTATTCGTTCAGATTTGGTGGCCCCGAAACCACTGTTCCAATCAACCCTAAAAAATCAGGCTGTTACATACCGTTTTACCCTCAATTTACAGAATTACCGTTTTACCCTTGATTTACAGAATTACCGTTTTACCCTCGATTTACAGAATTATCGTTTTACCCTCGATTTATAGAATTATCGTTTTACCCTCGATTTATAGAATTACCATTTTACCCTCAATTTATAGAATTACCATTTTACCCTCGATTTATAGAATTACCGTTTTACCCTCGATTTACAGAATTACTGTTTTACCCTCGATTGACAAAATTACCATTTTACCCTCGATTTATAGAATAACCATTTTACCCTCGATTTATAGAATTATTATTTTACCTTCGATTTATAGAATTATAGTTTTACCCTCGATTTATCGAATTACCGTTTTACCCTCGATTTACAGAATTACCGTTTTACCCTCAATTTACAGAATTACCGTTTTATCCTCGATTTAAAAAATTACTAAAATGCCCTTGATTTACAAAATTACCAAAATACCCTCGATTAGTAAAATTACCAAAATACCCCTGGTTTGTAAAATTACTAAAATACCCCTGGTTTGTAAAATTAGTAGAATACCCTTGGTTTATACAATTACCAAAATACCCCTAGTTTGTAAAATTACCAAAATACCCTTGGTTTAAAAAATTACCAAATTACCCCTAGTTTGTAAAATTACCAAAATACCCTTGGTTTACAAAATTACCAAAATACCCCTAATTTGTGAAATTACTGAAATACCGATGTAGGGTAGAAATACCGAAATACCCCTGTAGGGTAGAATTACCATTTTGCCCGTAGGGTGTTAAATGACTGTTTTGCCCTTGTGGGCAAGTGACTGACTTGGACTGTGTGGTTGACGGATTTGATTGTGAATATATGTTGGAAATATGAATGACTTGACTGTGATTGTTTGATTCAAATATGGGCATGACATTCTACATACATGACATGTTGCATGGGTTGGGTTTTATAAAAATGGAGAAAGTGCTAAAAGGGTTTTGCCCTAGTTTACCGAAAAGGGCTTTGCCCCAGTTTACCAAAAAGGGCTTTGCCCCAGTTATTAAAAGAGGCTAGGCCTCCAGTTATATGATAAAGAAGCTATGCTGCCAGTGGAGAGTTTGGTTGGGTGGGTTGAGTTATTCCCCACATGGAGAACTTGGTTGGTACGGGTGGAGAGTAGCGGATGGTGGGTTGAGTAGTCTCCCCAAATGGGCTTGCATACATCCATTGGTATTACATGTGATATTGAAATGGGCCTATGGGCCATACCGTTTATAGTAAAGGCTTCGGCCCAGTGATATGATCTATGAAAAGGCTTTGGCCCAGTAACTGTTAAACGAAAGGCTTTGGCCCAGTATATGTCGAGATTGACTAGGGCTTTGGCCCAGATTGTACTGATACCGTGTTATTCACTGTTTGTTTGTTATTGAGATTACACACTGAGTTTTCGTAAACTCACCCCGTCTATTAACCTTTCAGGTAATTTCCAGCCTTAGACGGATTAGAGCTGCGAGGGGCTCGGAGATGGCCACACTACTGTTTCTGTTTCTTTTAATTGCAATTAGATTTCGTTTTGGGTTTTTTTTATGTAACAAGGCCGTTGGTGGGTTTTAAATAATTTAATTTGGATTGTGATTTCTTATACTAAACTACTAGTCTAGGAAAACTCAAGATTTCAAAATGGCATGATTTTTCTAAAGAATACGAGCTTCCAACAACAAAGTTTTCAAAATGCTTTCGCGAGTTTAAATGAGGTAATATACCAATGGCAAACAAATTGGTAAACATTTTGATGGGAACTGTGGTTTAATAAATTTAGATTCAGTAATGGATTTTCACCGGAAAGATCAAATTTGAAAAATGGTTTGATGTGATGCACCAGATTCGGCCATAACGTCTAGGCCGAGTTTGGGGTGTTACATTACCTTAATACAATCTTATACCAAACCTTACTAAATTTCTCAAATAAGCACATACCAAAACTTACCAAATTGACCAATTCACTTGGCCATTCATGAACATATTATATGCCAAAATTCATTCGTGATCACATCCATAGCCAAGCCATATCACATGGCTAGATATATATACATTACAAAACATATTCAAATACTTCTAGCCTATACATGCCATACTTCAATATTTACACTTTCAAAAGGTACCAAAATAAAGTTGATAGTGTGGTGATGATGCTCGACGATCCCCGAGCTCTCGATAGCTACGATATCTATAAAACAATTGAAAACACACATAAAGTAAGCTTTCAAAAGCTTAGTAAGCCATATACAAATAAACTTATCATTTTAAGCATAGAAACAACATCAAGTTACATATATTCCATAGCCAAAGACTATCACGAACCACATAGTTCATAAGCATTTCACATATTCCCAATTCATTTGTATTTATAGTATATTTTCTCATACTTATATCACATATCATCAATTGCACATACACTTATGTTTTATTCTCAAATATAATATACATATCAAACGTACCTGATTCGAATATACAATTCATATATTTATTCTTTTCTCGAATTTCCCATTAAACCATTCAGAATCAATAAGGATACTCGAATAGCTCAAAAAGATCGTACAATACCAATGTCCCAGACGTGGTCTTACATGTAATCAAATATCGATGCCACTGTCCCAAATAGGGTCTTACATGAAATCAAATACGATGCTGATGTCCGAGACATGGTCTTACACGTAAATTATAAGTCGATGCCAACGTCCTAGTCGTGGTCCTACACAAAAACACATATCGGATCCTATGTCATGACATATGTATCCTAACTATTCCTATGGTTCGTACAGGGCTTTTCGGACATCGTAACTTTTTTGATACTTTCCCGGATATCTTATATTCAATTCAATAAGCCATTCATCATTGTTCAATAGCATATAAGCATAAATAAACCATTACAAACACATTTATTTGTATATAGACTTACCTCGACTACTGGACGACTTTCGACTTCCCATGATCTAATTTCGTTTTCTTTTGTTCATGATCTATATAAATTAAAATTTAAATCTTTTATTCAAAAAATCATTCAATTCAATCCAAAAACACATATTTAGGGCATTTTACAAATTATCCCTCACATTTTCACATTTTGTCATTTTGGTCCCTGATTCATAAAATCGCAAAATACACAAAATTTCCTTTTACACATGCTTAGCCGATTTTTTAAAGATTTCATACAAGTCCATATATTTCATTTATTACATATTTTAGTCTTTCAATTTCTCATTTTCATAATTTAGCCCAAGTTACTCAAATTCATCAAAAATTCAAAGACAAAACATGTTAACCCAACATCAAGCTTCCATATATTATAATCAAACTTCATAAAACTCATAGTTTCATCAATGGCATAACTCAAAATGATCAACAAAATCAGAAATTGAGACATGGGCTTACTATAACACAAAGCAACGATCACAAAAACATAGAAATTATCAAAAACGAAACAAAAAGACATGCCTTAATTCAAACTCAAAGTGTCAAAACCCTAAAAACTCTTGTCTTTTCTTTTGTTCTTCAATATTCGGCAAATGCAACATAAAATGGCCTAATTTGATGTTTTTTTTAATTATAATAGGTTATTTACATATTTACTTATTTAGCCTTTATGTAAACATATAATAAACACATATTATATGGTCATTAATGTCCATTAACCATGTTAATAGTCCATTTACAACATAAGGACCTCTCAATTAAAAAGACATAGCAATTAAGCACTTTAACAAATAGAAGGCCACTTTTACATTTTACTCGATTAAGTCCTTTTAGCAAATTAAACACACAAATGATAAAACTTTCATACGGAATTTTCATAGATATCAATTCACATATAATAAGTATAGAAAATAATATTAAAATATTTTTCTGACTCAGATTTGTGGTCCCAAAACCACTATTCCGACTAGGGTTTAAATTGGGCTGCTACAAGTATTGATATTTTTGCATTTGGTATCGATACTTGAACATTGGAACAAGTTTCTCAAATACAAATTCCTAATTTGGTATCAATATTAAATAGAATATCGATATAATATATATACCAAGAAACTTAATATCGATACCCTTGTTTTTGCACAACAAACAAATTCATGATTTGGTAATGATATTAAATAAGATATCAATAGAGTATCAATACCAAGCAATTAAATATTGATACCAACTTTATAATTTTGAAATTTTACAATTCAATCCTAATTCTTGCATGGATTTCACAATTAGGTCATTGTAGATTCAATTTATTGTATTTGTAATGTATGTAAATTGTAGTTATATAATTTGTATATAAGTTTGAATTATTTGTAGAAAGTTTCCCCGACAATGAATGTGACATTACGTTATTTAGATTAAGTGATTGGGTTAGGTAATAGGGTGTTATAGCAATACTTCCATAAATACTTTATCACCAACTTAAAATGCGATGTATTTTCTTTTTCAGTTGGCATATGATTTTTATGGTTTGAAGCAGCTTTAAAAGAGTCCCAGATAACCCTTAGTTTATCTTCTATTTCGCGGATCAAGTCAGTCCCTAAAATTATTTTGTCACTTAACTCAGTCCAATACAACGAAGTTCCACTTCCGTTAATACAAAGCTTTGTACAGTGCCATTTTAATGCTCGACTAGTAACTGTTGTTATAGGAAAACTCATCCAATGGAAGAATTTTTTCCCAATTACCTTCGAATTCAATAATACAAAATCAGAGCATATTCTCGAGGACTTGAATTACTCTCTCAAAATATTCATCGATCTGTGGATGAAATATCATACTAAAACTCAAATTGGTACCTAAAAATTCATGGAACTTACCTTAAAATCTAGAAGTCAATCTAGGATCATGATCGGAAATGATAGATAATGACACACAATGCAATCTTACTATCTCAGCAACATACAGTTCTGCCAGTTTTTCAAGTGAGTAATATGTGCATATAGGGATGAAATGTGCTGACTTGGTCAATCGGTCAACTATAATCTAGATCGCATCTTTTTTTAAATGATAGCGATAACCCTAACACAAAATCCATGGTAACTCGTTCCTATTTCCATTTTGAAATCATAATAGGTTGCAACAACATTGATAGAACCTAATGTTCGACTTTTACTTGCTAACATATAAAATATTTTGCTACAAATTTTGAAATTTCACGTTTCATACCAGGCCAACAGTACATTTGTTTCAAACCACGATACATTTTATTACTACCAAGATGAATCAAATAGGCACTACAGTGGGCTTCCTACAAAATCTCTCGTTTGACCTCAGAATACTCGTGAGAATTCATTATATTTTCTGTCAGCTCAAGTGTTGTATTTGTACTTAATTGACAAACATCCTAATCTTGTGAGAATTATTTCTTTGTTTGTTTATTTGTAATTCTCTTTGAGAGGGTTGAGTCTTAATGTTTGTGTAGAAACCTTAAGGGAGTTACAATCTTAAGATTTTGGGTAGAAATCTTAAGGGAAATTCTAAGGTTAAACATTGTCCTCAAAGGTTTTCAAATTAGTGAATTTGAGAAAATCCCTAATTGTAGAAAGCTAAGGTAGTAGAGTAGGCAATTAGGGCTGAACCATTATATATCATCATGTTCATTGTCTCCCTTTATTTTCATTACTTCCACCAAAATCTTAAAAGACCAATTCACCCCTTTTGGCTATTTTTGGTGATCAATTGAGATAACAATTGGTATCAAAGCTAGTCTCTAAAGACGGTTTAACAACCAAGAGAAGATCCTCGAAGAAGCTCAAACGATCATCAAAACATTCAAAAACTATGATGTCCACTTCCAGATCAAATTTCCATGAAGAATTTTAGTCCATATCAAAGCCTCCACACTTTAGTGGACCAAATTACTCTTATTGGAAAACAAGAATGATGCTCTTCATTCAAGCAAATTGTCACACCCGGTTACCTTTAAACCCAAAAACTAGGAACCTTTAGGGGTTAAATTGAAAGAGATCGAAAGCTAGCGGTCTCTACAAAAAAATTAGGAAAATATAGTAACCAAAATTGGATAGGGTTGAGAACTAAGTCTTGTTCGATCAGATTAGAAACAGTCGGTCCCTTAGTGGAGGAAAAAGATTATGGATGAATGGTTGTGATGAGGTGGAAGGTCACGTATGGGGGGTTATATATTTAATTTGGGATTGAGTTCTGGGGGAGGATTTAACTCTATCCTGTTTTGTTTTCCTCTCATCTTCAACTTCTTCCTAAGTTGTTTCGAAGAAGAGACGATTAAGGAAAGTTTTACATGGAGCGATAATCATGAGATTCAAGTAGGAAAAATAGAAAATCTAGTAAGCTGGCAAGGCCTTAAATCCTTGAGTATACATAAGACTTGGAAAACAAAGTTGAGATATTTCAGAACCATTTTAAGGGTTTTTCATGTTTTTGACCATTGAGGTTTTAAATAAAAACACTAGGTTTAAGCCATGATTTGGTTATTATTCTTAGTTGTCAGGAGAATGGAAGCTCTGGCGTTCGAGAAAGCTAAGAGGACAAGGCAAATAAACATTAGGTGTGTTTCTCTACTCAAGCCCAAAAATGCAAAAGTATGATGCATGTTTTCATGAAATTATGGGTATCTGCGATTGTAGTCTAGTATGCATGGTAAAGGAAAATCATGAAAGGGGATGAGTGACGTGTTAGATGAAGTTATGAATTGGAAAAGGGATAAGAGTAATTTTTTTAGATACCAGTATACAATTTTACTGAGTGCAAACCATGATGAGTAAAGCTTTGGATCTTGCAAAGGGAACACAACAGTGTTTGAGCATCAAGATATAGGATGGTGAAGTGGAGGAATGGGTAGATCATGGGACAGATCGAAGGTAATGCGCCTAAAATGAGTAAGACCATAGTTGAAAGATGCTATGTCATCATGATATAATGAGTAAGTGTAACAGCCCAATTTCAGTGAAAATCGGAACAGTGATTTTGGGACCACAAATCCGATTAGAAAATAAATTTATTTTTATTTTATTTCATGGTCTGTAATATGTTAGAAATGTCATGTGAAAATTTTGATAAGAAAATTTTATTGATTTAATGCTTAATTACGAGAAGAACTAAATTGTATAAAATGCAAAAGTTGAATTCTAGTAGCTAAAAGGATTAAATAGCTATGGAATTTAAAACTTGAGGTCCTTATATGGTAAGTAGACCATTAAAGAAAAGTATGTAGATATTTTGGTGACTCATCCATGGAAATTTATAAAAAGGGCAAGGACTAAATTGGAAATTAAAATAATTTAATTAATTAAAAGAAGAAAAAGAAAATAACATCTTATTTACTCATCTTCTTCCCCCAAAATACATGAAAACCCTAGGAGAGAGAGAAGATGTAACACCCCTTACCTGTATCCGACACCAGGATAGGGTTCGAGGCATTATCGGGCTAAAACATTAACATTCACTCAAAACCAGCCATAAAATTTTGTTCAAATTTAAAACTTTTCAATTTCATGCAAATTGTCCCTTATAAGGGCCTACAAGACCCAAAACATACTTTGAAGGTGATTCGAGATTAACCGAGGACTTTAGAAAACTTTAGGGCAACTTAGAAAAATTTTCCTACTTTGGGAGTCACAAGCCCGTGTGGGTACGCCGTGTGATTACACACGCCCATGTGGCTTGGGACATGCCCTATCCTCAGCTCGTGTAACTCTCTAACGATGATGTCATTATACAATTAAGGTTACACAGCCAAGTCACACGCCCGTGTGCTTAGGCCGTGTGGTGAACTAAATTCTCGAAATTAAGTGGAGACTTCATACGGCTTGGGCACACGCCCATGTCCTAAGGCCGTGCCTGTCACACGGCTGAGACACACGGCCGTGTCTCTGCCTGTGTGTTTACTACTGGGCATTCTGTTTGTAATAATTAGGGGTAGAGGACACACGGTCTAACCATACGCCCCTAGGGCAGGCCGTGTGTCACACACAACCTAGACACACGCCCGTGTGTCTACCCATGTGGACAAATTTGATGCTATTTTCCAAGCCATTTGTCACTCTTAAATGCTTATTTACTCATTCATTTAAGATGACATGCAACCTAGTACATTTAGTCATTCAAAGACTCACAAATGTGATTATGCCATGCCTTTGTAATGACAACATGTTGCTTATCCAAAACATCATACTTTCATATGACATTCCACACTAATTTCATATTCATTCACTATGCTAAACCTACTTTTAATTTACCTAATTATACCATAGATTGAGCATACTTATTAACCATGATTTATTCACTTAGCACATGTGCCATTCATCATACATCTCATCCACAAACAAACACATCAAACATAAAAACATTGCATGCATGTATAATTGATTAAGGTTACAACCCAAATGATTAACATGGACCATATCACATGGCCGTATACAAAATAAATAAAATATTTCTATAAGCCAACACATTTGACTAGACCAAAATCACATATAATAAAAAGACCAAGTCCCTATACATGCCATACTCAAAATATTGAGACTAACTATACCCCAAATGTCCAGTTGATAATGTGATCGAGCCTCTAACTTTCTACGATCCCCGAGTTGGCTTGGCGATACTATAAGAAAATGGGAAAAGAGATGAGAGTAAGCGTGAAGCTTAGTAAGTTCACATGCAAATAAATAGCAACAATAATCATAGATATGTGTACAAATATATATTAGTGACATAGCATAGATTTACTTATGTGTTATTCTGAACTCATAGATATAACTCAAATTTGTAAACATAACTTAAATATTTTCAATCTTACCAAAAATTCATCACATATTGAGCTCATACATGTTAGTTTATCGTACATACCTGGACCAACTCAAATCACAATGTCATATTCCCCCCTTATTGATTTACTTGTCGATTGACTCACAAGTTTACCCGTTGAACACTCGGAATATTACTGGATACATGGAAGACTTGCACATAGTGCTTCAAACGTAGCCACATGCTACCTCATATCAAAATCACATATTGCTCGCTCACGAGCTAATTATGGGCCTGCTCACACAAGCTGACAATCAGGACGTAACTACTCAGGCTACTCACACAAGCTGATAGGTACCCGCAACACATGCCGGGCTACCTAGCCACTGGTAGGACGTACATGACTAGCAACTGGATTCACATAATCACATATATACATAATCTCATGAGCTCATAACCACATAATTCCTAGTGACATGTCACATTGTATCCTAAATTATTCTTAAGGTTCAAACGGGATTTTCTCGATGTCACATCTCTGTCGAACTTGTTCACAAAGTCGTTCTCATTGACCATTATGTCATTCATACACTCATCATAACAATTAAACATAGAAATTCATACATTAATAAATCATCAAAACATGAAACAACATTGCATTATTTACACATGAACTTACTTCGATACAAAATGATAGAAATCGAGCCTAATTGTCGTATACTTTATTCTTCCCTCGATCAAGGCCCGTATCATGTTTTTCTTGATCTATAATGTCAAATTTAACTTATTTATTAATCTCATTATTCAAATCAATCCATAATTCATGCTTTGGTAAAATTACCTTTTTACCCCTGACTTTTCACTTATTTACAATTTAGTCTCTAGGCTCGTAAAATGAAATGCATGCATTTTTTTGTTACCCAAGCCTAGACGAACCTATACATGCTCATTTCAGCCCACATTTTCCTTTATTTCACATTTTTACAACCCACTTTTACACTTTTAGAAACAAGTCCCCTTTTTAGGTGTTTTCACTAAAAATCATCTAGTAAAAGATGTTTGTCATGCATCAAACATTCATATTCCTCCATTAATCAACAAAATACATGCATGTTACACCTGGGTCAAATTTCATACATAAACCCTAGCTTAAAATATAGCTAGACATGGGTAGATCATGCTTCAAAGACTTCAAAAATACAAAAACATTAAAAACGGGGCTAGGGAGCACTTACAATCAAGCTTTGAAATGTTGAACAAAACCCTAGCTATGGCTATTGAGAAATTCGACTAGCACTTGGAGAAGATGGACACATTTTTACTTTGATTTTCCCTTTTTATTCTTTTAATTACCAAATGACCAAAATGCCCTTAGGGTTTCTTTCGAATTTTTCTTATGCATGTCCATTTTTGTCCAAATTTACAGAAATTGGTCAAACTCCTAATTAGGACCCTCTAATTCATAATCTAAAGTAATTTCCTGCTTAAAGCTTCTAGAAAGTAAGTTTTGCATCTTATTCAATTTGGTCCCTAAAATTCAATTGGACATTTTATGCATAGAATTTCTTCATGAAACTTTCACACAAGCATGCGATCATATCATAAACCTCATGAGAATCATAAAATAATTATTTATATTTCAAATTTGTGGTCTCAAACACACTATTTTGACTAGGCCCTAATTCAGAAATGTTACAGAAAAAATTTTACGGCTTAATTAGTTTCCTTGTCCCATTTTTAGTATTTTTGATTTTTTGAAATCGGGATTGCTTAATCTATCTATTTGGGGGATCAATTTGAAGAGTTATCAAAGTATGAAAATTAGGTCATGGATGTATATGTTGAAAATTAGAAATTTATGGTAGAAAATGAAAGGTTGTTAATAGATAAACAATTTTTACAAAGTTATTTTTGATGAAAACATGATTTAGGGACTAAAATGTAAAGTTGTAAAAATTGATGAAAACTTCTAAAATTTATAGAAGATATGTGCTATAAATTTTATGTTGAAATTTCAGTTAGGCTTGGAATAGGGAGTAAATTGCATGAATTTCATTTTCTGAGCCTAAGGACGAAATTGGAATTTATGGAAAATTTAAGGGCAAAATGTTACTTTGGCCTAGGACGTTAATTTAGTCCAAATGAATATGAAATGTGTGAAATTGATGATTAAAGTTATTTATATAGATCTAGACAACACAAATTTGAGGTTAGATTGAGGAAAAGAAAAGGTTTCAGATTAGTAGATTTTATACGCGAACCAGTGTCGAGGTAAGTTCATGTAACTTAATCGAGCATATAAATATGTTAACTTGAATGTTATGATTGTATGCAATATGAATTATAGTTATGTGAATGTTATAAATGTGTGAAATGATTACATGTTCAGAAATGTCGGAAAAAAGGGTAAAGTCTCGTTTGAATATTGAATTTCGATGTATAAATGTGCTTTCCTGAAATGAATGGGGTCCTGCATTTGTTGCTAACGGGATTTAGCTCAGACGAGTAATCCTATTGATCTCATTGTAGAAAGGATTTAGCTCGGACGAGTAGTCCTGATATAATCCCTCTCAAGCATATGTTACAATTAGGATTTAGCCTGGACTGGTAATCCTAATTGAGCTCTTCTGAGCATACGTTACATAAAGGATTTAACCTAGACTGGTAATCCTATAATACGATATGTGGCTCAAGAGTGTGTTCTTAATTAAATGCCTTAATGGGTACTCTTGAATAAGAATTGACGGGTTATTGAATCGTACACCTCGAGTGTACTACTTGAATATCCATCGGAATTTCAATGATTCAATGGGCACAACTCTTGGCATAATAAGAGAATTATGCAATGAAATGAATAATGTCTTGAAGGAAAATTGTAAAATGAGCTCATCTATGTTTACTTGATGTTTATGAGAATTTTATGACTAACATGTTTGATTGAATGCATGTGTTTAGGCAATTTTGCCAAGTTGATGAAAAACATGATATTGTATGCTTAGATTTAATAAACGAGATTGATAAGTTTAATTTCTGTTATACGAACTTACTAAGCATGTAATGCTTGCTCTATTTTATTTTTCCACTTGTTTTATAATGCTCGGAAGCTCGCGAAGGTTGGAGGTAATTGGAGCATTATCACACTATCCATTAGCTCATTTTGGGTATATATAGTAAAATCATTTTGGTATAATGGCATGTATAGGCTAGCATGACCATAGATGGCTTAAATATGTGGTTTGTAATCTAGCTATTGGAATGGCTAGTAATGGATGTTTTTGATATACTTGTAATGTCATACTATGGTAGCTATATACAAGTTAAAAGATTGTTCAAATTATGCCTATCATATGGAATATACCAAGGTAAGATTCTAAACATGTATGCATGTAATGATATGCCATGTTGAATGATAGAGCTTGCTTAATTTGAATGCTTGAAATGGTTGGTATGTAGATTGAGTTTAAGTGCAGATCATTGGTGTGATTTTGGGTTAGAAATGAAGCTAAAAATGACTTTATTTTGTCCACACGGGCAGACAAATGGGTGTGTGTCTAGACCGTGTATGACACACAGCCTGGTACATGGGCGTGTGGTTAGGCCGTGTGTCCCCTGCACCTTAAATTTGAGAAAATAGAATGCTTAGAATTGAGCACGTGAGTAGGGACACGGGCGTGTATCTCAGCCATGTATGCTACATGGCCTAGAACATGGGCGTGTGTCTTGGCCGTGTGAAACCTGCACCTAAATTCAAAAAATAAAATTAACCACATGGCCTAGCACACGAGCGTGTGGCATGGCTGTGTACACAAGTCAGAGAGTTACACGAGGTCGAACACGGCTTGCAGCACAGGCGTGTCCCAGGGTTACACGGGCATGTCCTTGGACTACACGGGCGCGTGAGCCCCATAACTTAGAAATTTTTTAAAATGTTGCGAAAAATTCTTAGAGTTTTCGATTAAGTCCTAACTTGATTCTATTGCTTATATTGGGCTTCGAGGGTCTATTTAAAGGACATTTTGAATAATCTCAGAAAATGAATAGTGATCGACATAATTTATCTATAAATGTTCTGAAAGTTTCGGTAATACTCTATAACCCTATTCCGGCGACGGATACAGGTTAAGGGATGTTACAGTAAGAACATGGCTAAAAGATGCTATGGCATCATGGTAAACAAATGTAAGACCATAGTTGGACTATGGCAACCCAAGCAGTCTACCAGGAAATAACCACCAGTATGATTAACCGCCTACAGATGTATAAACATTTAGAGTGTAATTCCTACAACCAAATATAATTATATGTCAGTTTTCGCAAGTATACAGGTCAGGTTGTAATATAGTTTTCACAACAAAGTATGGAAGTACTCAAAGGATCAAACCCAAGGAAGGCGAATGCTAAATTAATTCTAACTTCAATGTGAATAGATATAATTAGTACTTTAACTAAATTATATTACAAGAGATCATAAAATGAAGAAAAGTTATATTATAAGAAAAATAAATAAATTGCATTTAAATAACAAATGAAAAACTAATTTGCTGACTTAATCAAATCTAAGAATGGAAGGCTAACATGCTTGGAGGTTGTAACTAATTCCTATTTCAGGTTCTACTCAATCAACTAGTCATTAGCGTAGAAGGATCTCTCAATCTTCATGTAAACTAATGAGTCTTGAAGAACTACTTATCTCTCGACCTCCTAGTGCAGACTGCATTGGGTTAAGGTGTTCACGGATAGGCAATGCCAATTTTGGGTTCATTCCCACCTAGTTGACTTCTTAGGGTTTCCAGGCCTAGGGTTTCGAGTTCTTCCTATCCCAACCAACTGATCCACTAAGAAACTCTACATAGAAATTAATTACTCCCACGTCAACATGCTAATCTCCCATAAGGGGATTAGTTCCTCATGGATCCCATAAACAATATAAACTTGATTGAAAAGATAAACATGAATAATGAATCAAGAATAAGTTTAAGAAAAATCTTGATTTTATATTGATGATTGAAAGTGCAGAAATTCACAAGAGTTGACGAATCCACAAACAAGATTATCCGAAAAACAAGAATAAACTAAAACTAAATTACAAATAGAAATAACCTAAGTACAAAATAAACTAAAGAAACAAACAACTGAAAACTAAATGAAAGTTGTAACCTAAACTAGATTAAAATATTATTATAAAGTGTTTAGAGAAGCCTATTTATAGATTTAGGGTTGGTCGTTGTTCATTGACCTAATTCGACTAATGTTTTTATGTTAAAGTTTTTTGTACGGGCCAAAATGCCCTTGGCTCATTAATTCTCCACTTTAATGCAGTGTCGCAACATCCTCTGGTTTAAGTCGTGACACTAGTGGTAGTTTAAAAGTTTAGACTCAATTTCAAGGTTTTGTCGTGACATCCTCTGACCGTGTCACGACACTGAAGGCATATTGCTCTTTTGGTGCTCTGCTCACTATGTTGCAACATCGACCTTCCATGTTGCAACATTGCAGCCATGTTGTGTTCTCATGCCTCCGAATGATGTCCTACACATTCACTGGTTATGTTAGCCTTTCTTTAGATGTATTTTGGACCCTAAGGTCATATAAATAGCTCAAATAACACTTCTTATTATTTAATTATTGAAAACAAAATCTAAGTAAAAATATAATGAAATTGCTTTTATATAAGCTTCTTAAGTACGAAAAATGGTTTAATCTGCTACAACTAATTGTGGCAGATCAAACTCCCCCTCACTTAAGTCATTGCTTATCTTTAAGCAAGAAAACATAAAAACGTAAAATAAAAAATGACTCTTGAGTAAATATGATATAAGGACGAGTTTTGGAACACATAACTAGGAATAATCAAATAAACATGTGATTCTGGCATGATATGAAAATGACTTACCATTCTCAATCTCAAACATCTAAGTTCAGTATATTACAAAGTATATAAGCAGCAAGGTCCCCAAATATATTAATTCATTGATAAATCATACATGTAATTGATTATTCTAGCAGAATACAAATAGTCATTATTTCAATTACTCAATAAAATGTTCATTCACAAATAGATTTAACTAGGTCACATAGGACTTTTTGGCTTGTAAGTTTTAACGATTATGGTTGGTATGGAATTCAAGAACAAGGAGCATCAAAACAGTTTCAAACACGAAAGTAGTTTGACACATCGCATTGTCCCCTATTCTGATACGACCCGCCCTTGGGAACGACCATTGCATCAGCCTACAAGCGAGGCTCGTCGTGTTTGCAAGCTGGACATAGCTCAATCTTATTTTGTGGAGCTTCATTTAGCTCGTTTCCAGCTCCTTTCAAGCTCAATGAGCTCGAACTAGCTCAATTTCATTAAGACCTTATTATAGTAGCTGAAATAATTATTTGAGTCATTTAATTAGTTTATTACAGCTCAATTAATATTCATTATTTATTTGGTTTAAAATCTGGTTGGATTTAATTATGCATGATTAATTGTGTTTTTCTTACATGTTATTAAGTTAAATTAAATTCCTACAGCTTATAAATAAGTCTTAATACATGTTTTAATGTGTCTTGTCCAAACTGAATTAATTAGACTTAGTTTAATTAATTGAGTTTTGTTTTAATTATTTGGATTAATGTTGTCTAAATTTCGTTTTTAATATGATTCAGCTGAATAATGATCAACTAAATTCATTTGTTCATGTTGTGTAGGTTGGCCGAATGTGGGTGGAAGCATTTAAGCTAGCTGCATGCATCATAGGTTCAATGAATGTGGCGTTACATGCATGAGGAATGTTCAGCTGATTTTAAATGATTCAAGAACCAGCATAATGCCGTTCACACATGAAGTTCACACTCTTGGCTTTTCGGTTTGGAATGTTCACACACAAAGACTCTTTGAAACCGAGTGTTCACACTTCATTTGGCCATTCAAATCCCTCTTAATGGCTGGTCACTTTTCAGCAAAAGATACAACTTAAATGAGTTCATTTATGTACATTGGCCGAATTTAACTTCTTCATGCACCATTCAAAGTGACCAAGGTTCAATGGGAGTTCTAGAAGCTTGTCAAGTTCAGCCGAATCTAGCTAGCACATTCAAGTGGTTCATTTGCTTACTCCTTAAGGATTGAAAGAGACCATTCGGCTAACTTAGGAGATTATTATAAATAGCTGAATTTTTTTACTTTGTAAAGGACTTTTGACATTTTAATTAGCGAATTGCTGCCAAATTTGTGAGGCATTTTCTCTCAAATTTCGTTCGAGACCCGTAAGACTTATCTAAGCTTTTTAGTGGCGTCTTTCCGAGTCTTTTCCGAACTTATCACTCCTTAAACCCGAGTGTGGCGTTCACCTTTGATACCTTTGGTTCATACTTTCCTAAGTATCGGGTCAAGGTCCTTTTGAACCATTACCAATTCGTACCAAATACCATACCATTTCGTACCAATTCCATACTATTTCGAACCAATTCCCAAATACCAAAACATACCAAAACCAAATACCATTTCTTAATTATCCTAAACCGAACTCGTCCATTCTATTCATACCTTTTCGACTTAAACCAAATCCACATCCAACTTTGCACGAACTTATCTTACTTCTTTGAACACAAATATATTCTATCTCCTTCTCGTCTATTCTACTTCTTCGTTTACGATCGAGAACTAAACGACTCGGCCTCAACTACTAAACCGAGATCGTATCATATTCTCCCCCTTAATGACCTTTTCACACTCACAACCTTATTTTTGCTTCTCTCATATTCCTTATTTTTCCATGTAGGAAGTCACAACATGATAAAGTAACTGCGGTCAACTCACGAGTTTTTATGCACTAATGGCTGAGTTTTCTAATTTTGTAACCTTGTTTTTGGGTCACTTCTGATTTTTTCGATACTTTCCCACTCATAATGCTTTTTTAATTATTCAAGTACTTTTTCTACTTGTTTTTACCTTTTCTGAAATTTTCTTTTGTTTTTCACATCTTAGCTAGACCCATAATCACTATATCACAATGCTTCTTCCTTTTTCAATTTGATTTTACAGAACCACCATTATGTTTCTTGTAACGCCCCGTACCCGAGACCGTTGTCGGAGTCGAACACGAGGTGTTAACGGACTTAATTCATTTACTTACACAGTTCATTTTAAAATTTCCAGACAAGCTGGCTAACTGCATCACAGTTACTTTAAAAATCATATCTCGAGTTCCAAAACTCGAAAACTGATTCCGTAAATTTTTCCTGAAACTAGACTCATATGTCCATCTACAAAATTTTTTCTAGAATTTTTTGTTGAGCCAATTAGTACATTTTATTAGTTAAAGTATCCCCTGTTTCAGGGTTCGACTACTCTGACCTTCATGCATTACGACTTAGATATCTCCCTGTACAGAGCTTCAATACTTATGCCATTTGTTTCTAATGAAACTAGACTCAAAGAGTAATCTATACATATAAAGCATGACTTCTAATTGTCTCTGTTTAATTTATGGTAAATTTTCAAAATCAGAACAGGGGATCCAGAAAATGCTCTGTCCCTGTTTCACGAAAACTTAAACATCTCATAAAATACGGCTCATATGGTCGTTTCGTTTATTTCATATGAAAATAGACTCATCAAGATTCGATTACATAATTTATTCACTATTTAATTCCATTCCTACTATTTTTAGTGATTTTTCCAACTTACGTCACTGCTGCTGTCAGCATCTATTTTAAGGTAAATTTTACCTTTTTCATAATTTTCCATGAATCGAATAGCAAATTGACATACAATATTATCAAGGGTAATCCCGATTAGCCATGACGTACGTAGCACCAATAGGACCATGATTGGCCATTCCAATGGCTAGTCATTACCAAACATTTCCACACCACTTAATAACCATATCACAAGACCATAATGTTATACTTCAAAATATACGAGCCATTTTCGCATGGCTATACGAATACACATTACAAAAGGGTACTTAATTAACAACAAGGGTCAGCCCTATACATGCCATTTTCAAAATTGAACTAAAAGAGTACCAAAAAGTGGCTTAGATAGTGTGGATGACTTCGACTTTGACACTCCCGAGTCCGATAGCTGACGAACAAAATCTATAAAACAGAGAATCAAAGTAACAGAGTAAGCATTTTAATGCTTAGTAAGTTCAAGTAATGAAATTATTTACGACTAAAGTATAACGTTCATATGACTAAATGAATAGTTGCATATATGCATATTCCCAAAATCATACTTACTTCACACCTCAACCAGTATATTCATACACAGGGGATCAAACCTAACTAAAGGCCGGAAGTTGTTAATCAATAGAGCGCATACTATCTAAAAGAAATTAACTTTTCCGATGCATATACGAAACATACCTTATCGTTTGGATTTTATGAGCGTATTAATTGAAATTATTACAGCAAGATCGCTCATTTCCAAAGCCAAGTACCTTCGGGATTTAGCCGGATATAGCAACTCGCACAAATGCCTTCGGGTCTTAGCCCGGATATAGTCAAAGCACAAAAGCCTTCGGGACTTAGCCCAGATATAGTCACTAGCACAAATGCCTTCGGGACTTAGCCCGGATATAGCCAATAGCACAAATCCCTTCGGGACTTAGCCCGGATATAGTCAATAGCACAAATGCCTTCGGGACTTAGCCCGGATATCATTCGAATAATCATGCACATATATCAATAAATCATGACACATCCATATTTCATTTTCATTACTAAAGCTCAAACACAAGACACTTATCAAACCTTACCAATTTCGGCTCAATAGCCACATACAAAGAGCATGATTTTGATTGGCTTTATAACATGATCTCTATACACATTCGACTACTCGTCATAGGTATAAACTAATCACCTCAATATATCATTCAAGTAGAACATTATATCACCGTTTATTTGTTATGCTTATATGTCATGACTTAATCAAATCATAAACTAAGTTTCATTACTCGAAGACTTACCTCGGACGTTGTCGAACGACTCCAACGGCTATTCAATTACTTTTTCCTTTCCCCTATCCAACGTTGATCCTCTAAGCTCTTGAGCTAAATCAAACAATTTACCTCCCAATCAAACACAATCATACGACATTCATATACATTTTAGAACCAATTTATTTGAATCAATTACCACTTAAGTCTATCACCATCTCGCTTTCAAATTTGTGCACTTGGTAAATCACATTAAACTACTACAAATATAACTTTAATACATATTTATTTTCGAATGTCTCAGTATCATCTTAATTAATTTCTACTTACACATCAAAATTTCCAATACAAAGTATTTGTCACCTAAACCGGATTAGTAAACTCCCATAGACCGTGACCGAATGCCATTTAAACACAAGTCAACAAGATCTCATGATTTCAAATCAAACTCTTAACAAGAATGCACAATGCCGAACCCTTAGATGATTAAACATCTAATTTAGACAATTTTAGAACAACTAAACGGCACTTGTTCACAACATTAAACAACTACATGTTCGGCTAGAACATGGTACTTAACTACATCGATTTTAAGCATAATAATTACTCAAACCTAATCAAATTCACATTCGGTCTTGGTACCTAATAAGGTAGCCGATTCCTTTCCCTTAGCACCTAATGCTCACATATGATTATTTGTATAGTTCAAACACTCATCTACCCTTGTTCATCTAAATTTAACAAGAAACAAAAACCTTATTTCTCCATAGCTACAATGGCCGAAAGTTCTAGACATCTCAATACTGAAATTTCTAACATGGGTTGTCTAAAGAATTTGGTAGGGAGTTCAAATTTATCTAACATTTCAACTAACTTAACACATCCATATAGCTAACATGCTAGTAGTATCAAGGCATCAACTAAGATTTTGAAGCCTCTTAGCCGAATCCTAACTCTCCAACAACCCCAATTCCATCCATGAGATAGATAGAATTAGGCTAATCATCCAAAGGATGTATAAACCTCCAAAAGCAACATTGAACATACCTTAATCTAAAGAACCACCTTGGCCGAACTTCCCCTCTTCTTCTTCCTCTAGTTACGGCAATGGAGGAGCAACCTAGCTAACTCTCTCTTTTTTTTGTTTCTTCTCCTACTAACCACTATTATTTTATTATCCATGCTCTTTATTTTATTATTTTTAACACAAATGTTAACATAACATATTTATAAAATGTTTTAACCCATAGCATGGCCGGCCACCATCTAGACTTTTGGCTAATTTGACATGCAAGTACAAGTATTTTCTAACATGCTTTAATAGGCCACTATAACATTTGCCTAGCACATTTCTAAATTTCCTCACATAAGTCATATTTAATAATTTCACATACTAATGACAAAATTGGAGCATGAAACTTTCACACATGCCTATTTCACATACAATAAACACAAAACTTAATGGTTAATTATTTTTACGACCCGGTTTTGTGGTCCCAAAACCACTTTCCGACTAGGGTCAAATTAGGGCTGTCATATTTCTACTATCTTTCAATATGTATGGCCATACATCTAAATTTTTGCATTTCAAGGACCAAAGAAAAAGGGTAAGTACAATTTTGCATTTTCACTCGGGTTTTGCATGAAGGTTCATCTAGAAAAGTTTTCTAGCTTAAATATTGGTACTATGGGTTGATGAATAAGGTTTGATTTTTGGCTCTGGGTTATACCAAACAATGCATTAGGTCATCCTTAGGTATATCAATATTCACAAATTTAATCAATCAAGCAATCATAATTCTAACCATTTATCATTGATACTAGCAACTCATTTCCTTGTATTCTCTCTATCATTTGGTATATTTAATTACTTAATGCCTATTTATAGTGTAATATATATAACTTAGTAGTCTAATAATTGAAATTTATTCATTATCATGCCAAATTTACAGTAAATACAATCAACATATATGCATGCTCCTAACCAATCACTTGTATTTCTACAAGCTCAAACACACTTACAAAATGAAAAATAAAAGAGAAAACATAAAAATAAACATGAAATTTCCTATGTTACCTCCCACACTTTGACTGCAGATTGTCCCTAATGTGCAACCCCTAAGTAAATAAGGAACGACATTACCCAATTGATCATGACATTATTGTAGTCTTATGATGGGTACTTCCTTCCTTGCTCGTTTAAAGCTAGTAAATGTAGTGTTTTCTTTATGTGGGGTTCCTACATAGAAAATTTAGAACAAAATATATATAACTATTTTTATTCCTACTCCTATTTTAAAATAATAAAAACCTCCTAACTAGTTGTTTTACAAATCCAAAAATAAAAAATAGTCTTTCAATCATCAAAATGGGATAATTGCCCCCTCCATTGGACCTTTCCCTATTTCCAACGGATGTGCATGTCGAGTTGGGCTACGGATGACTGGCCCTCTCTGCGAAGATCGTTGTGACTGGAATGTTTCCTTGTAGTCATCATCTTCCTCATGGGAATCTTGCTTCATGTCCTCTTCCTCTCCTTCTTCTACTTCTATTCCTTCCTCGTCCTCAAGTTCTTGTTCCTCAGATGAATGCATATGGCCATATTTTTTAAGGGAAAGTTTGGAATTCGCACATCTTTTTTCCATGCAAACTCTTATCCTACCATACCCATTTCCTACATCCACCCTATCATCCATTTGGTATCTGAGATTTCGCTTCCTCTAGCCCCTCTACGAGCTTTTGATGTCAATTTTATTTTTACAAATGTTGGCACGTCTATCTTTTACTTTTTTCACTGGTTCTAATGCTTAATTTGTTTCTGAGTGAGCTTGACGTATTGGGCATACATAAAGTCACCTAATAAGCTCTTTGTCAGCCTCATGAACTTCTTGTTTGCTTCCATCAAAACCCCAACCTATTTGTGTAGCGTCATCATGAGGTGAGCGAGGAAAACCCTGACCTTCTAATCACTTATACATTGTTTCATACTGTGATAGACCCATCGTCCGATGCATATTGTGTGACAGCCCTAATTTGACCCTAGTCGGGAAGTGGTTTCGGGACCACAAAACTGAGTCATAAAAATAATTAACTGTTATATTCTATGCTTATTATATGTGTACATGCATATGTGAAAGTTTCATGCTCTAATTTTGTCATTTGTATGTGAAATTATTAAATAGGACTTATGTGAAATAATTGTGGAAGGTGATAGGTAATTTTAAAAAGGGGGTCTATTAATGCATGTCACAAAAGGTTTGGACTTGCATGTCAAATATACATTTTTGTTTATAGTGGCCGGCCATGATGATGCTTTTATATTAAATATATGTATTAATTATTAGTTAAATGGCTTTATACTTTATAATATAGATGAATAAAATAAAATAATAATAGAAAGAATGGTGAAGAAAACAAAGTCACAGTGTTGTTCTTCTTACCCGAATCTAAAGAAAGAAAAAAAAATAGAGCAAGACATTCAGCCATTTGAATCATAAGGAAGGTTAGTAAATTGTGTTAGGTTTGTTTTTTTTTTTTAAATTCTAGCTTGTTTTAGGTTAATCATCATGTTTCTTACTTAGGCCATGTTAAAATTTTGAATTTGGGTGGTGAATGGAGCATTCGGCCATGGTTGTTAATGAAGAGATTGGATTATTTTCTTTATGTTTTGATGAATAAATGTTGATGAGAGAAGTTTGAACTAGTTAAAAGTTGAATTTGATAGTATTTATATGTGTAATAGCCGAACTTGGACTTGTTTAGTTACTTGAATAAATGTTTTGAAGTTAAATGCTAAAATATGAGTATTGCCGTTTAGATGATTTGAAAAGAAAAGGGTAGATGTTTGAATGTCTAAAGGTTCGGTATTGTACATGAATTCTAATGGTATGATTTTGTAAATTGCCGAATGAGCTATAGGAGTTTGAAAATGGTTTAATTTTCATGTTTAAATTCGGTTATATCCAATCATGGTTGGAGTTATTTTGATATGCATAGTATAAGGTATGTATGATTTGTGTTTTGGTTGCATAACTATACATGTTTAAATGATATGAATGCAAAGAGTTGTGAAATAGTAAATTGTAGTAAATCTGCTTGGGACAGCAACTGTAATGTGATTTTGGAAAATCACCATAAATTGTGGGAGTGGAGTTAGAAGCTGAATAAACTATGTAATTAAAGATTAATGAGTCTAGTTTCAAATGAAATCAACGAGAACATATTTTGACTTCTGTAAAATTAGAAATTTGATTCGAAGTAAAGGGTGGTCAGATTAGTCAAACAGTGAAACAGGGGAAACTTTAAGAAAAATCTGGTATTGATTGGTCAAGCTAAAAATTCTGAAAATTTTATGGATAAAATATATATGAGTATATTTTCAGGGAAATTTTACGGCAATTGATTTGGAGTTTCGTAGCTCCAACTATAAATAATTTAGTGACTGTTGCTCAGGAAGACAGCTTATTGTGAATTTGTGATTATGTGGTAAATATTGATAAAAGTTTGTTAACGAGTTGCTTAATGTTTTCTTATAAACTTACTATGATCTATATGTGTGAAATTCGTATATATATATTCTGAAAGTAATACTTGAATAGTCGAATAATGACTAGTTTAAAATTGTTGAATTTAAGCTCAAGAGCATAGAGAACCAATGTTGGACAAGGGAAAAGAGAAAGTAGTTGAATAGCCGATCCGAGACTGTTCGAAAATATTCGAGGTAAGTTTTGAGTAGTCACCTTTAGTATATAATTGATGATGCCTTGATATGTGATATTTATGTATGGCTTTCGAATCGAAATGTAAATGATGGTATTCATATGGAGCTTATATCCGAATGTAGCAAATGACTACTAATGTGATATGTAGAATAAGTTGTGTTAATATATGATTAAATATGCATGATATTTGATGTGTATCCGGGCCTAAAGACCCGCAGGCTATATGCTGGAATTATATCCGGGCTTAAAGACCCGCAGGCTATATGCTGGAATTATACCCGGACTTAAGGTCCGCAGGCTATGTGCTGGAATTATAACCGGACTTAAGGTCCGCAGGCTACGTGCTGGAAATATGTCTGGGCAAAAGTCCCACAGGCTTCGAGCTGGTATTATACCGGGTTTAAATTCCCGCAGGCTTGTACTGGTAATTGGTTTCAAGTTCTAAGACGTGACAGGCTTAATGCCAGTAATTAAGTAAGACTACGATATTGAATGTTCGCAGTAAACCATTGTTGAGTAAGTACTATACATTTAAGATGTTCAGGTATGTATTACTTACACATCGGTGATTTGATTTCGAAGTGAATCATAGCATCAAAGAAGAATATATATACATATATATATAAGTGTAATTGATGGTTATATTTGCGAATATGAGAATGATTTAATCGGTCATGGTATATTTGTATATGAATTATATATTAAAATTTCTTTATGTACTCATGTACATTCAGTCAATGATTTGTGAATTATTAGTATTAAAGAATGATACTTATGTGTGAATGATTGTTATTTCTACGAGTAAAGCAATGACCTATTCGGTCAAATGTTGTTAATATATGAGATTATTTATTTTAAATGCATCGTATGAACTATTAGTAAAAGAAAAATATGTGCTGAGAATCTATGTTTATGTTTATGTGTATTCGGCCATGAAGCAATTTGAATTGAGAATAAGTCTGTTTAAATGAATGTTTTGATTTTCGATAAGTTTTAATTATTTGTGATGCTTAAAACTTACTAAGCTTTGAAAGCTTACTTCGTTTGTTACGTTCTCTATTTTATAGATTGTTGATTCCAGTTACCTGTTCGGAAAGGGAATCGTCAGCTACTCGTCACACTATCTGTCATTTTGGGGTACTACTATATTTTGAAGCTAGTATGGCATGTATGGAATAGACTTAAGCGAATGATATTTTGAGAAATACTTATATATAAGCCATGTGAATATGGCTACTTTTGAATGTCGATACAAGCTTGAATTTCGATCTTTAACTGAGTTTGGCGATGTATATTTTTATTTTATTTTTTTATTTTGTATGTTTTTAAAATATTAAATTTTGAATTAGTAACTCTTCATAACCCACCCCGGCGACGGACACGGGTTATAGGGGTGTTACAATTTTATTGGTATCAGAGCTACGGTTTAGTCGATTCTAGGACTAACGTAGCGTGTGTGAGTCTAGTTATACATGCCATAAAGTGTTAAAATGATTGTGTGATGATTTCTGACAATTAAAATGTGTTTTTCGTATAGTAATGGATTCCGATCCCGATCGAGCAGTAGCTGATGATGTTGAGAGCGTAACGCCTGCTCCCGCGATAGGGACAGCACCGATAGACTCTCAACCGAATGCTAGCAATCAAAATGATGAGGCTAAACAAGCCTTCTATGCTATGATGAACGATTGGTTTACCCAATATATTCGAACTAATCCGGCTGTTACACAACCCCCACCCCCGACTAATACAACCCCTACACCTGTGGTAACTCCTATTGTTGACCCGTTGAGGTTGAGCAAACCCCCGGTTGATAGAATTCGAAAGCACGGGGCTACTGAGTTCAAAGCTACTGACAATGATGATGCCGACCAGGCTGAGTTTTGGCTCGATAATACCATTCGTGTGTTTGATGAATTATCGTGCACACCTGATGAGTGCTTAAAATGTACTATATCACTGTTACATGATTCTGCCTACTATTGGTGGAATACTTTAGTTTCAGTGGTGCCGAGAGAATGGGTTACTTGGGATTTCTTTCAAACCGAATTTCGTAAGAAATATATCAGTCAAAGATTTATCGATCAGAAACGAAAGGAATTTCTTGAGCTCGAACAGGGTTCTATGACAGTTACCGATTATGAGTGAAAGATTGTCAAACTTAGTAGATATGGTCGAGAATCTGTTTCATCTGAGGCTATTATGTGTAAATGCTTCGAGGACGGGCTAAATGAAGATATTAAAATGTTTGTTACATTCTTGAAATAAGAGAGTTCGTAGTACTTGTCGAGCGAGCTTGCAAAGCCGAGGAGCTTAGTAAGGAAAAAAGGAAAGCTGATGTTGGAGCTGGAGAGTTTCGTAAAAGATCTTTGGGAAAGCCTTTTCAGCAATCATCGAAGAAATTTCGAGATGATTCGGGACGATCTAAGAACACTTCGGGCTTTTCCAGATGAGACCGTGATCGACCTCCTATGAGTACGCGAGCCACATCAGTTGCCAGTGTTGGAAATGATCATCGGGATAGGACCGAGTGCAAGTTTTGTGGAAAATGGCATTCGGGGAGTTGTAGATTTCATGATCACTCCTATTATAGATGCGGATCATTCGACCACTTCATCAAAGACTGCCCGAGGTTGTCAGAACGAAATATGAATCAGAGTGGAAAACTGAGTACTGCTATAGCTCGAGGTAGACCACCTAGGAATACGGGAAATATTAGTGGAGGCCAGAGAGTGTCTAGAGATGCTACAACCAGATCCGAGGTTCGTGCTCCTGCGAGAGCATATGCTATACGCGCACGCGAGGATGCTTCTTCGCCTGATGTTATTACCGATACTTTCACTCTCTTTGATACTGATATGATTGCTTTGATTGACCCTGGTTCTACTCATTCATATGTATGTGAGACTTTAGCATCCAGTAAGACTCTACCTGTTGAGTGTACTGAATTCGTAATTCAAGTGTCAAATCTCTTGGGTCGATATGTGTTAGTTGACAAAGTGTACAGGAAATGTCCCTTGATAATACGAGATTCCTATTTTCCGGCCGATTTGATGCTTTTACCATTTAATGAATTTGATGTTATTCTCGGTATGGATTGGTTAACTGTTCATGATGCAGTTGGGAATTGAAAAAGAAAGACTATTGATTTGAGATGTGCAAATGATGAGATAATCCGAGTTGAGTCTACTGATATGAGCGGGTTACCAACAATTATATCCTCGATGTTGGCTCAAAAATATGTCAAAAAGGGGTGTGAGGCGTATCTTGCGTACGTACTTGATAATAAAGAATCAGAAGAAGCTTGAATCAGTATCAGTGGTTTGTGAGTATCCAAATGTTTTTCTCGAGGAATTGCTAGGGTTACCACCTGTTCGAGAGGTAGAATTCGGCATCGAACTTGTACCTGGGACTACGCCAATTTTGATAGCTCCGTATCGTATGGCATCAACCGAATTGAAGGAATTGAAAGCTCAGTTGCAAGAGTTGACGGATAGAGGTTTCACTTGACCGAGTTTCTCACCTTGGGGTGCACCAGTATTGTTTGTGAAAAAGAAATATGAAACTATGAGAATGTGCATCGACTACCGTCAATTAAATAAAGTGACAATCAAGAACAAACAGCCGTTACCACGGGTCGATGATTTGTTTGATCAGCTGAAAGGAGCCTCAGTGTTTTCAAAGATAGATTTAAGATCGGGTTATTATTAGTTGCGAGTGCGAGACTCAGATGTGCCCAAAACTGCTTTCAAAACGAGATACGGTCATTACGAGTTCTTAGTGATGCCGTTTGGGCTCACTAATGCCCCTGCGGTATTTATGGACTTGATGAATCAGATCTTATTTGGACCGGTTTGTAGTTGTGTTTATAGACGACATTTTGATCTATTCGCGAGATGAAACCGAACATGCCGAGCACCTGAGATTAGGTTGCAAATTTTACGTGACAAGCAGCTATATGCTAAGTTCAGTAAATGTGAGTTCTGGTTGAGAAAAGTTAGCTTTTTGGGGCATGTAGTATCCGCATCGGGTATTCATGTTAATCCGAGTAAAATATCAGCCATACTTGATTGGAAGCCTCCTAGAAATGTTACTGAAGTTCGGAGCTTTCTGGGACTTGCCGGTTACTACAGACGATTTGTAAAGGGTTTTTCGATGATAGCCACACCAATGACGAAGCTACTTCAGAAAGATATTAAGTTCGAATGGCCAGAAAAGTGTCAGAAAAGTTTCGACCAACTAAAAATGCTTTTGACGGAAGCCCCAGTGTTAGTGCAGCCTGAATCCGGTAAAGAGTTTGTCATTTACAGTGATGCATCATTACATGGATTGGGTTGTGTATTGATGCAAGAGGGTCGAGTTGTGGCTTACGCATCGAGGCAATTGAAGCCACATGAGAAAAACTATCCGACTCATGATCTCGAATTAGCTGCCATAGTATTTTCTTTGAAAATATGGCGACATTACTTGTTCGGAGAGAGATGTCATATATATTCGGATCATAAAAGCCTCAAATATTTAATGACTTAAAAATATTTGAATCTGCGACAAAGACGTTGGCTTGAATTGTTGAAAGATTATGATCTTGTTATTGACTATCACCCTGGAAAGGCTAACGTGGTTGCCGATGCTTTGAGTTGCAAGTCACTGTTTGCTTTGCGAGCAATGAATGTTCACTTGTCCGTTTCATCCGATAATGTGTTAGTAGCAGAATTAAAAGCCAAACCGTTATTGATTCATCAAATATGTGAAACTCAGAAAGTTGATGATGAATTGGTTGCTAAACGAGCTGAATGTGTTTCGAATGTGGATTCAGAATTTCAAATTGACAACAATGATTGTTTGAGGTTCAGAAGTTGATTGTGTGTTCCAAGAAATTCAGAACTTATTTCAATGATTTTGAGCGAGGTTCATAGCAGCCGAATGTCAGTTCACCTGGGTAGTACAAAAATGTATAACGATCTGAAACGTCAGTATTGGTGGCACGGTATGAAACGAGACATTTCTGACTTTGTCTCGAAGTGTTTGATATGTCAACAAGTAAAAGCGGAACATCAAGTGCATTCGGGATTACTTCAGCCGATTATGATACCCGAATGGAAATGGGATCGAGCCACGATGGATTTTGTATCTGGGTTGCCATTGTCACCAAGAAAGAAAGATGCGATCTGGGTTGTTATTGATAGATTGACAAAGTCGGCTCATTTTATCCCCGTACATACGGATTATTCACTTGACAAGTTAGCCGAACTGTATGTTTCTCAGATTGTAAGGTTACACGGGGTACCTACTTCTATTGTATCGGATAGAGATCTGAGATTCTCATCGCGATTTTGGAAGAAATTGCAAGAAGCATTGGGTACCAAGTTGCATTTTAGCACCGCTTTTCATCCCCAGACCGATGGTCAATCCGAGTAGATCATTCAGATACTCGAGGATATGTTGAGATGTTGCATCCTTGAGTTTAGTGGTTCATGGGAACGATATTTGCCTTTGATTGAATTCGTTTACAACAATAGTTTTCAATCAAGCATTAAGATGGTACCTTACGAGGCTTTGTACGATCGTAAATGCTGTACACCATTATTTTGGACCGAGCTTAGTGAAAGTAAAATTTTTGGGGTTGATTTGGTTAAAAATGCTGAGCAGAAAGTAAACGTAATCCGTGAAAGTCTGAAAGTAGCTCCAAATCGTCAGAAGTCGTATGCGGATTTAAAATGAAAAGACATTGAATATCAGGTCAGAGACAAAGTGTTTCTTAAAGTTTCACCTTGGAAAAAAGTGCTCAGATTTGGTCGTAAAGGCAAATTGAGTCCGAGGTTCATCGGGCCGTATGAAATATCCGAACGAATTGGACCAGCGCATACAGATTGATTTTACCCCCTGAACTTGAAAAGATTCACAATGTTTTTCATGTCTCGATGCTTCGACGTTATAGATCCGATCCATCGCACATAATTAATCCATCAGAGGTGGAAATTCAATCTGATTTGAGTTATGAAGAAGAACTGATTCGTATCTTAGCTCGCGAGGTAAAAGAGTTGTGAAACAAAAAGGTTCCGTTAGTAAAGGTATTATGGCTCAAGCACGGGATCGAAGAAGCTACTTGGGAACCCGAGAACTCTATGAAAGAACGATATCCTAACTTATTCACTGGTAAGATTTTCGGGGATGAAAATTCCTTAAGTGGGGGAGAGTTGTGACAGCCCTAATTTGACCCTAGTCGGGAAGTGGTTTCGGGACCACAAAACCGAGTCATAAAAATAATTAACTGTTATATTCTATGCTTATTATATGTGTACATGCATATGTGAAAGTTTCATGCTCTAATTTTGTCATTTGTATGTGAAATTATTAAATAGGACTTATGGGAAATAATTGTGGAAGGTGATAGGTAATTTTAAAAAGGGGGTCTATTAATGCATGTCACAAAAGGTTTGGACTTGCATGTCAAATATACATTTTTGTTTATAGTGGCCGGCCATGATGATGCTTTTATATTAAATATATGTATTAATTACTAGTTAAATGGCTTTATACTTTATAATATAGATGAATAAAATAAAATAATAATAGAAAGAATGGTGAAGAAAACAAAGTCACAGTGTTGTTCTTCTTAGCCGAATCTAAAGAAAGAAAAAAAAATGGAGCAAGACATTCGGCCATTTGAATCATAAGGAAGGTTAGTAAATTGTGTTAGGTTTTTTTTTTTAAATTCTAGCTTGTTTTAGGTTAATCATCATGTTTCTTAATTAAGCCATGTTAAAATTTTGGATTTGGGTGGTGAATGGAGCATTCGGCCATGGTTGTTAATGAAGAGATTGGATTATTTTCTTTATGTTTTGATGAATAAAAATTGATAAGAGAAGTTTGAACTAGTTAAAAGTTTAACTTTATAGTACTTATATGTGTAATAGCCGAACTTGGACTTGTTTAGTTACTTGAATAAATGTTTTGAAGTTAAATGCTAAAATATGAGTATTGTCGTTTAGATTATTTGAAAAGAAAAGGGTAGATGTTTGAATGTCTAAAGGTTCGGTATTGTACATGAATTCTAATGGTATGATTTTGTAAATTGCCGAATGGGCTATAAGAGTTCAAAAATGGTTTAATTTTCATGTTTAAATTCGGTTATATCCAATCATGGTTGGAGTTATTTTGATATGCATAGTATAAGGTATGTATGATTTGTGTTTTGGTTGCATAACTATACATGTTTAAATGATATGAATGCAAAGAGTTGTGAAATAGTAAATTGTAGTAAATCTGCTTGGGACAGCAGCTGTAATGTGATTTTGGAAAATCACCATAAACTGTGGGAGTGGAGTTAGAAGCTGAATAAACTATGTAATTAAAGCTTAATTAGTCTAGTTTCAAATGAAATCAACGAGAACATATTTTGACTTCTGTACAATTAGAAATTTGATTCGAAGTAAAGGGTGGTCAGATTAGTCAAACAATGAAACAGGGGAAACTTTAAGAAAAATCTGGTATTGATTGGCCAAGCTAAAAATTCTGAAATTTTATGGATAAAAGATATATGCGTCTATTTTCAGGGAAATTTTACGGAAATTGATTTGTAGTTTCATAGCTCCAATTATAAATAATTTAGTGACTGTTGCTCAGGAAGACAGCTTATTGTGAATTTGTGATTATGTGGTAAATATTGATAAAAATTTGTTAACGAGTTGCTTAATGTTTTCTTATAAACTTACTATGATCTATATGTGTGAAAGTCATATATATATTCTGAAAGTAATACTTGAATAGTCGAATAATGACTAGTTTAAAATTGTTGAATTTAAGCTCAAGAGCATAGAGAACCAAGGTTGGACAAGGGAAAAGAGAAAGTAGTTGAATAGCCGATCCGAGACTGTTCGAAAATATTCGAGGTAAGTTTTGAGTAGTCACCTTTAGTATATAATTGATGATGCCTTGATATGTGATATTTATGTATGGCTTTCGAATCGAAATGTAAATGATGGTATTCATATGGAGCTTATATCCGAATGTAGCAAATGACTACTAATGTGATATGTTGAATAAGTTGTGTTAATATATGATTAAAAATGCATGATATTTGATGTGTATTCGGGCTGAAAGACCTGCAGGCTATATGCTGGAATTATATCCGGGCTTAAAGACCCGCAGCCTATATGCTGGAATTATACCCAGACTTAAGGTCCACAGGCTATGTGCTGGAATTATAACCGGACTTAAGGTCCGCAGGCTACGTGTTGGAAATATGTCCGGGCAAAAGTCCCGCAGGCTTCGAGCTGGTATTATACTGGGTTTAAATTCCCGCAGGCTTGTGCTAGTAATTGGTTTCAAGTTCTAAGACCTGACAGGCTTAATGCCAGTAATTAAGTAAGACTACGATATTGAACGTTCGCAGTAAACCATCGTTGAGTAACTACTATACATTTAAGATGTTCAGGTACGTATTACTTACACATCAGTGATTTCATTTCGATGTGAATCATAGCATCAAAGAAGAATATATATACATTTATATATATAAGTGTAATTGATGGTTATATTTGCGAATATGAGAATGATTTAATCGGTCATGGTATATTTGTATATGAATTATATATTAAAATTTTTTTATGTACTCATGTACATTCAGTCAATGATTTATGAATTATTAGTATTAAAGAATGATACTTAAGTGTGAATGATTGTTATTTCTACGAGTAAAGGAATGACCTATTCGGTCAAATGTTGTTAATATATGAGATTATTTATTTTAAATGCATCGTATGAACTTTTAGTAAAAGAAAAACATGTGCTGAGAATCTATGTTTATGTTTATGTGTATTCGGCCATGAAGCAATTTGAATTGAGAATAAGTCTGTTTAAATGAATGTTTTGATTTTCGATAAGTTTTAATTATTTGTGATGCTTAAAACTTACTAAGCTTTGAAAGCTTACTTCGTTTGTTACGTTCTCTGTTTTATAGATTGTTGATTTCAGTACCCTGCTCGGAAAGGGAATCATCGGCTACTCATCACACTATCTGTCATTTTGGGGTACTACTATATTTGGAAGCTAGTATGGCATGTATGGAATAGACTTAAGCGAATGATATTTTGAGATGTACTTATATATAAGCCATGTGAATATGTCTACTTTTGAATGTCGATACAAGTTTGAATTTCGATCTTTAACTGAGTTTGGCGATGTATATTTTTATTTTATTTTCTTATTGTGTATGTTTTTAAAATATTAAATTTTGAATCAGTAACTCTTCATAACCCACCCCGGCGACGGACACGGGTTATAGGGGTGTTACATATTGTTTCCTCTACAAAATGCCACACAACAAAATAAATTGAAAAGTGTTAACATTTGAAACATTCATAGCAGGTGGAGTTCTACTGCACAGAAATTGCATCCACATATTAGCTACGAGAAATATGATTGCTTGAGGAAAATTTGTTGGTAGTTCAACATCTGTTCAATGGTTCAATTCACCCCTTCTTTCAGTTAAGTGGTTTACAATGTTATCAATATCATGTCACTAAAAATAGTTAAGTCATTATTGTCAAGGAAACCAGTTTCATAATATGGAATATTGTAAAACTCCCAAATTTCTCGAAGAGTAAAGTGCACTTCTTCTCCCATCACTGTTATGCCCTCCCAAATATCACCATGAGGTTTCCTAGACTCTTGTTCCCTAAAAGATGCATAGAACTCTTGGACTACCGGGATAACAACGATTTCTTTCAGGGTTATGCAAAAGCACTCCCATTTATGACACTGAACTAACGCCCAAATTTCTTTACTAAGAATCATCGATGGTTTAAAACCCTTTTCTTGAATAAATGTCTTTCCTTGTAGTCCTAAAAAGTATTTTTTGACATTCGGGTTTTGAAATTTCAAGATGTTTGTGACCACTGGTGCTTCTCATTCATTATTTCATCTAGCTTTCCTAGTTTGCATGTTTATTAAAATATTCAGCTAGAATAACTAATAATCAAGCAATACATTAGAAAAAGATAAATTCAATGTGACAGTAAAGTTTGAAAAGGAACCCTTAACCTCGTGATTTTGAATATTTTTATTCCTTTCAAGAATTTGTTGCAATTTCATTTTTGATGTGGAGCTTAGACCTGCATAAAAGAGAAACCAAATAGAAGAGAAAAGAAACAAATGCAACAAAAGTAGAAGGGAGAAGAGAAAAAGAAGAATAGGGTTTTTTTAAGTTGAAGAATTTGAGAGGTTTTTGAGTTTGTTTAGAGTTAAAGGGGTTTAGGATAACTAATAAAGTGTTTTAGTTTAAAAAGAATGGGGTTTTTAGGTTAGGAATCGGTTAAAATAAGGGTTTGGCCATCGGGTTCGCGTAACGGGTCGGGTCAACCTTGCAAAAATTTGCAGCAATGTCGTGACACAGGGGTTTTTGGACACAGAAAGTGGGGCTACTGTCATTGATGTTGCGACACAAAGCTACCTACGTTGCGACATCGACCTAATTTTTGAGATTCTCTTATTGTGGACTCAGTGTTGAGACATAGAGGTGCCATGTTGCGGCATCGGTCTTATTTTAGCCTTTTTCTTTTAAATTTAAAGGTGTTCGGTACATACATATCCTACTTTTAAACAATTTAAAGAAGATTAAATCCTAATATAAAGGAGTCATGACATACTTCCTCTCACACTTTAGAGCATACATTGCCCTTACTGTAAAATGATTAAGGCAAAAACAAGAAAACTTCCCTGAGAAGGTTGGATCCTTATTGTTGTATTGACATCGGGATTCATTTTCTCCAAGTGAATAGAAAGTACCAACAAGAAAATACTATGACAAGAAATATAAATTATGCAATATATAAAGGGAAAGAAATTAATAACTAAAATAAAATAAAATAAACAACTAAAGTAATAAAAGAAATGAAACAAAATTTAAAACAAGAAATAGAAGTTCTTTAAAAGTTGGGACGATTCGTGTTGCCACCATAAAAGAACCTCCAACTGGTTTTTGACACCTTGATATGACTTTTATTTTTCTGTCGATGTATATGAACCAGTTACTCTGGTCGATTCCAACTATTTTGCCTTATTTTTGACCGATGTGACATCCGCATTATGAGCCATTTTGTACCAAATGCGAGCCAACCCCAAATTGATTTTTAGGGTATCGTTGTCTCGAGCTTCCTCTTCCATGCTACATGAAGTTTTGGTCACCCAATCTTTATTGCCCTTTCCAGAGGAGAATGAATGAAACTCATTGATTTATTTGGGTGGCACTGTAACAGCTTGTTTTTGAGTCAAATCGGAATAGTGGTTTTGGGACCACAAATCTAAAGTAAAAATATTTATTTTATTATTTTAATAAGGTTTACAATATGATAGAATTATTGTGTGAAAGTGTCGTAAAGAAATTTTACTGTTTGAATGCTTAATTCGGTAAAAAGGACTAAATCGCATAAAGCATAAAACTTGTGTTCTATTAGCTAAAAGTGTCTAATAGCTATAGAACCTTAAAGTAAAGGTCCTTAACTGGTAAATTGGTCATTTATAGGTTAGTCGACAATTGAAACCGTATGAAAAGAAGCTGCAATTGTATTTGCATTGAAAATTTGGCGACATTACTTATACGGTGAGAAATGCCACATTTATACAGATCAAAAAAGCTGAAAATATCTGATTTCACAGAAAGATTTGAATTTGCGACAACGAAGATGGCTTGAGTTATTGAAAGATTATGACTTTGTGAGTGATTATCATCCAGGAAAAGCTAATGTTGTTGCTGATGCCCTGAGCCGAATATCTTTGTTTGCATTGCAAGCAATAATACCCAGTTGATGATTTGTGATGATGGGTCTATTTTAGCTGAAACCCGATATTATCTGTGAATCTCAAAAAAAAGATCATGAATTGCAAGCTAAATGAACTCAATGTGAGAATATCCCTAATTCAGAGTTTCGGATTGGAGCTGATGATTGTTTAAGGTTTCAAGATCCATATGCACCCTACCACAGTCTCTGCAAGCCTGCGGTCTAAAAGTATTCACTGGAACTGCTCGAATCGGTTCCTCCATTCTAGCTCTTTTAACATTCCTATTCATAGCACTCAAGGGCCTAAAATCCCTCTTAAATCTGGGTTGATCCTTCTCACGATTCTGCCGCTCAATCCACTTTACCTCCTCGGCTATCTTAGCCTTCTCTACCAATGCAGCAAAATCATGCTCCCTCTGTGGAGCTATCAATATCCTAAGCTCATCGCGGAGGCCATCCTCAAATCGAACACTATGCTCATATTCAGTCACAACTATCCCGCTGGTGTATCGACTCAGCCTCAAAAATTCTGCCTCATACTCCGCAATAGTCTTATTACCCTGAGTCAGATTAAAAAATTCCTTTCGACGGGAATCCACATAACTAGCTCCAACATACCTCCCCTTAAAAGCAGTTTTGAACAATTCCCAGGTTACTCGTTCAATCGGGGTACTCTCCCTCATGGTGATCCACCATCGATATGCTTCGTCTCATAGTAGCGACACAGCCCCCTTCAGCTTTTGCTCCACAGAGCATTCTAGATTATCCATGATTCGCTCTGTTGCTTCTAGCCAATATTCAGCCACATTCGGGGCTACTCCAGATACGCCCATAAAAACTTCTGCTCCGTTGGCCCGGAGTCGCTCCGAGATGGATCCCCTATTCACTGTCCCAGTGCTAGCTCCAGTAACTCTTTCTAAAACCCTTAACATGGCTTGGGACAAAGCATCATCCCCCGCAGCTCGATCATAAGACCCAGTCTCTGTTGCCTGTGGCACGGATGCCTCCTCAGCTGGCCTATGCCCTGAGGATGAAGATTCCGCTTGCACCCTTCTGCAACCACGGCCGTGGCCTTGTCCACGAGTTCCTCTTGTACTCATATCAACTTATCTGATTACGAATTTTATGATATTAGTATAATGTTCAATTGTTTTATTACGAGATGTCTTATGGAAATATAGCAGTTCAAGGATTGTTTTCGCAACGTCGTAACCTAGCTACAGTCTCATTCCTACCGTTTTACCGCTCTACCCTATCTAAAGTATCATAGTAGGGTCCCAGTTCTATTCATAGCATCATATCAATATCACATAATGTAAAGAGTGTATACTTACAGACTTGGTGCCGAGGATTCAGTGCGCCACTTCTTTCTCCAAACCAAAAACCACAAACCATGTATTTAATCACAGAAAATAGAATTTCTTAAAATTTGAAAAAAAATACCTTTGTTTTGAAATTCTCTATTTTAGACCCATTTTTAAAAAAAAACCTAGAAAAACTTGAACCATTCTATCATGTATACCTTTGTAAAATATCTTTGAGAAGATCTTTTCAAAACTATTTCCAAAAATACCCTTCTTGGTAAATTTTTTCGAAAAGTTTTTCGGACCCGATCCACAACCGAGTTGTTACAACCGGGTTCTGATACCACTAAATGTAACATCCCAAACCTGACCCAGACGTTATGGCCAAATCTGATGTTCCACATAGAAGTCTAAAAACCCATGATTCGTTTTAGTGTTTAAAAACTGACTTTTGTTAAGCTAACAAAGTGAACGGAAGCTGGGCACCAGGTAGGAATCCGTGACAGAGGAGGTGAGCCATGAAGGCTGCTTAAGTACCAAGTTCTTCGATTGGATCCAATCCTAGACATGCCCACAACCATTGCCACACTTGGTTATAACGAGTTTAAATTTTGAAAAAAAATGAGTTGCAATTCATTTAAGTCGATATTTTTGATAAATTGATTAATTGTATCGTTGCGTTATTTTGAAAACAAGTATCGTTTTGAAAACGTGTCCTAAGTCTAGCCCATTTGAATTATTAACAACCAGTTTAAAGATATTAAAAATAAAACAATCCCAGAAAAGAAAAGAAAATAAAGTTAGAATGGCCTTATTACAACCCAAAAATAAATAGTAACTAAGATAATTAAAGTAAACCAGTCACTTGTTTCAAAGCCCAAAAGCGATCACTGTGGCCACTCTGAATCCCCTCCGGCTCCAAGTCCCCAAATCAAGGCTCACCTGCAAGGTTAAGGAAAGGGGGGTGAGTTTTGAAACTCAGTGTGCAACAAGCCCCTTTCAGAGCCCAAAACAATATCAGCCTGCTGGGCCTAAGCCCAAATTCAAACTCAGCGTCTACTGGGCCGAAGCTTTTCATATTTCGTATTTCATAACACTTGGCCGAAGCCTTTTCATATTTCATATTACTCGGTCGACCCCTTTATTGTAAACGGTATGGCCCGTAGGCTCATTTCAATATCACATGTAATGTCAATGAAAGAATGCAAACCTATTTGGGGAGACTACTCGACCCACCATCCGCTACTCTCCACCCTTACCAACCAAGCTCTCCATGTGGGGAATAACTCAACCCACCCAACCAAAACTCTCCACTGGCAGCATAGCTACTTTATCATATAACTGTAGGCCTAGCCTCTTTTAATAACTGGGGCATAAGCCCTTTTCGATAAACTAGGGCATAAGCCCTTTCTGATAAACTGGGGCATAAGCCCTTTTGCACTTCCTCCATCCATATAAAAACCCAACCCAATGCATTTATGAATACATCATGTGCATATCATACATATCATGTGCATATCATATCAATATTGTATATCAAAATCCTATGTGTCAAATTCATAATTAAACTCTAGGGGTATAATGGTCATTTTTACCTAGAGGCAAAACAGTCATCTTCATACAATAAGGTTAATTTCGTACTTTTACCAATTATTAGGGCTTTCCATGTTTAATATCAATTTCCAACAATTTCAAGTGTTTTAACAGCGATTCTGGCCCATTCTTAACGAAACTGAGTTATTGGGCCAAAAACCCCTAATGGGCCCTACATAGCCGATTTAGTCATCTAGGCCCGTTCAGCCTATATTCCATAATGGTATTACCAGTCTTAATGCGCAATTTAACCAGTTTTCATTTCCTACCAAATTTACCCAAATGGGCCCGTAAGCCCATTGGGCCCGATTTCAGCCCCTCGAGGCCCAACTTACCGTGATGCCAAAAGTCGTGCTCTTACCTTTTCCAACATTCCCGATCATCAACTTAGAGAATCTAACTAACCAATGAGCGTTCTCTTGCTCACAAGTCCTCAAAATGCCAAAATTTCGGCATTTCGGCATTTCGACATTTATCGATTTAAGCTACGAAAGAAGGTTCGTTACACACCTGATTTGCGATATTCCTCGACGAGATCTCCTACATGATTTCTCCTATAACCAACCGCTTATAGATCAGTTTATAATAATTAAACCAAAATGAGAACCATCTATTATCAACACTTACACATTCGGCCACCATCCATAATGGCTTTAGAATCCATACCTTTGCCGAAGTTGATGACTAGATCTAGCCACTTCGATGTTCCAAGCTAATCCAAGTCGACCCTACGCCTTGCTGCTCCCCCACTATACAAACCATAAAAAGACGTAAGGGAAAACCCAATAAGGCCTCTATCCATATTCGGCCACCTCCCTAAACTATAGGGGTTTCGGCTTTTGTCAACATTTACCATAGGAATCGTTTAGAGTTCGAGCACTTACCATAGTCTCTCTTCTTGAATCCGTTTATGCCTAAAAGATAAGGGAATTGACCATTAAAAAGTGAAAAGAAAAAGAGGGTTGCTGGTCAACAAAGAATCGGCACCACCTAGATTTCAGCTTTTGTGGTATTTCGGCAAAAGTAAAGGTAGGGGAAAGAAACAATAGATAAATGGAGGGAAGTAGTGGGCTAGTTTGGAAGAAGGAAAAGGAAAAAAAGATGGAAGGAGAGATGGTAGATTCCGCTGAAAAAGAAAAAGAGAGAAAAGACTAAACAAAAGGAAGAAAACGGCACAACCTAGGCCCTAATGCCGAAAATCCCCAACTAAAACCCCTCTGCCGAAATCCCCTCTCTAATCCCTTCAAATTGGCTAACTCTATCCCCCTCTCAAATCCCTAAAATCTCTCCCCTTATCCCTCCTTAATCAATGCATTTGACTGATTCAAACTCTCTCCCACAGAGTTCTGTTCAGTTTTAAACTCTAGCATGCACAAAGCATAAAAATTAGCATCATATTTGCCATCACAGGGAAACGAACCCAGGTCTTTCCCCAACACTTACACGCCACTTTTCTAGCCCCTTAGTGGCGTTACTTAGCCACTTTACTAAAGGCTCTTCTGTGATACATTTTACCCATAAATTTTAATAAGACCACTTATCCAAAGCCCCAAACTTCTTAAGTCCAAAATTCAAAAATTCTACCGGGTTTTGGCCAACACATGGGCCTTCCATAAGCCCATTTACATACTCAAATTATGAATTTCACAACCAAATTCCAAATTTTAAAAACTTTACCAAAATATCGAGAATCGCGGAAAAACCCGAGAATCAGGATGTTACATTTCATCATCATAGTTTATTTCATCATCAAACCACATGTAACTAGACTCATCCATAGTTAAAATATATTTGTCAACTTATTCTCTATGAATCAGTAACTGACTAGACAGGTATTCTTATCCCTCAAGGCATAAACTAAAATCAACAAGGAAAAGGAAAGAAGCTAGATGAGTGAATTAAAAAATAAAAAATACAATTGTATCTATAACTTAAAAGTTTTCTAATTATCCTATTAAACGTAAAAATTAAAACTAATCTAATGGCGTTGCCTCCCAAGAGCTCTGTCGTGGCCATTGTTTCTTCTTTCAAAGCCATCACCATTGCCTCAAGAGCATCGTTCCTCTCTATCAGCTTATCCCTGTGTGAATTAAACAACTCATTCACCTCATCCATAGTGGAATTTAGAGACATCTTCACATAGTTTCTGGAATGCTCCTTCTAGTTGTCTATGCTATCCTCAACCACATCGAGTACTCCTTTACGTCCTCCATAGATCCCTCAAGTTTACCCACACATTCCTCAACAACTGGCAACATATCCCTCAAAGGGATTGATTTTTAACCCACTTCTGACCGAACTCTTCTTTTGACATCCTAACGGTGCCTTTGTAACCAATAGCTTTTATACCACTTGTCACGGGGCTAGATCTTTTGTCTCGCAATCCGTGCTGCCTTAGACAATCGTTTGTTTGAAACTCACCTAAATCAGCATAAAAACCACTAGTGAGGATTCCTTTAGAATTCCTCCAAGGCACAAATTTGTATAGTGGAAACAATTATGCCAAAAGAAGCCACAAAAAAGAATGCACGATAGGTGTTTGATTAAATACTCTCAATATTCTATTACTCTCAAGAATAATGAAACAATGAATATAATGAAGTGAAATAAGTTACAAGTGATGGGGAGGCTCTCTATTTATAGTCGAGCTCTCTCAAAACTGACGGTCAAGATCAAGTTACATCGACGGACGAGATTAATTATATCCCTTAAATTATGGGATTTACAATATATACCATATCAATCTATTCTAAGCTGTACAAGATATGATTCCTATCAATCTCTTAAGATTAGTTAACAAGATAGCCTATGTTGCCATATCTTCATCATTGGGCCACCCAGGCTTCAATTTGATAGGCATTTCCAATAGCTTACCGAATCGGGCTAGTTCTTGTGGGCCAAATGATCACCATCTAAGCAATAGACCTCCATTAGATGCATTTGGTGTGATGGTCACAGGCATTGGACAGTGACCCGTGACATTCTCCCCCACCCGTTCTCACAACGCCCTTGTTGCGCCTTTAGAATGGCAGTAACTTGATTCACCTCGGTCTTGCTTGATGCTTTAGCTTTTCCTTTCTTTCAAAACTTTTGCCTCTAATTATATTGCCTCTTAACTCGAACTATCCCACTTGTTTGTACATTTTGATGGAAAGAAGTTACGTCTCTCTTGCCCACATTCTAACTTGCTATGAACAAAATCCTCTTGATTCATAATACTTGGCTTCGAATTGCCTACAGTCCCTCAACATCCTTACTTATGAACTTCGAAATGGCCCCTACATTCTTGCGAAGTCAATAAGTTAGAATCTAAAACACTATCAGAGTGTTTTGAATATACCTTCCTCGTTGCATTTAATCGGGTCAATTGTCCAACTTGTATCGCCACTTTCCCAAACCTTGATGCACGCCCTACCTTTCTCATAGGTGGTAGCTCCTCTGATGTGTCAACAAAAATGAGCCTCACTAATCCTAGCTTCAAAGTTTGCATCACAGTTTTTTCCTCTGAGTTCGATGCCAAACTCACTTCTTCCATGGGTGAAAGCCTCGTCAACGACTCTACCAACTCTATCACTTTACTCGAATTGAGTCTTATTGGTCCTAGCTTCACTATTTTCATAGCAAAATTTTCCCCCAAGTTCAGTGACAAACTCACATCTTCCTTGTGAGGAAGCCCCTCAATAACCCAAGAAGGTCCGTTGTTGCCTTTTCTTTCACCACAATTGACTTGGATTACTTTGGAAAGTTTCGTAACTCATGCGGACTACGGCACAAGAAGCACTTTGCTCACTTCATTTTGCTCTTTTTTGCCCTATTGGCTTCGACTTTTCCCTTGTTCGAACCAGGCTTCTTGGGCTTCTTATTTGCTTTATTTTCCCCTTCAATGACAGACTTCTTCGAACACTTCTGCAACCTATGCGGACCATGACATAAGAAGCACTCCACTGGCTTCTTCTCACTTTAGGCCTCCTTGTCTTCGACACCTATTGCGCTCAAACCAATTCTCAAGGCTTTACCCACCGACTTCTCCTTTTTAGAAAGTGCATATTTCTTCAGAAATTTCTTCAACATATATAGACCATTGCAAAGAAAGCATTTTAACTTGTCACACTTTCTGTTGGGTTTCTTCTTCCTAACTCATGTTTTCCCATTACCACCATTGTCGTTGTTGCCATTGCCATAATTATCTTCCTTGTGATCCTTTTCACATACGCCCCTTTCCGCGGACTTGGAAGACTCAATCTTATCTTTCCTTAGATCAAGCTTAACTACAGACTTTGCTACCGTCATGGCTTCGGGACATACTCGCAATTGAGTGTTGCACTTGACACTCCTTCCCTCACAATTGCTCTACACAAGGTCAGCTTTCCCTTGAGCTCCTCTATTCTTGTGTTCAAAGCCCTTGTCATGGCCATTGTTTCTTCCTTCAAAGCCATCACCATGGCATCAAGAGCATCACTCCTCTCCATCAGCTTATCCCTGTGTAAATTAAACAACTCATTTACCTCATCCATAGTTGAATTGAGAGACATCTTCACATAGTCTCTGGACTGTTCCTTCTAGTTGTCTATGTGATCCTGACTCCTTTATGACCTCCATGGATCCCTTGAGTTTACCAACACGTTTTGCAATAATTGATAACATCTCTCTCAAAAGGACTGATTTTTTGGCCCACTTCTGATCGGACTCTTCTTTCGACATCCCAACGGTGCCTTCGTAACCAATAACTTTGATACCACTTCTCATAAGGCTAGATCTTTTGTCTCATGATCCGTACAACCTTAGATGATTCGTTCATTCCAAACTCGCCTAAGTCAGCCTAAAAACCACAAGTGAGGATTCATTTAGAATTCCTTTAGAATCTAATCTTTACAAGATATGATTCCTATCAATGTCTTAAGATTAGTTGGCAAGATAGCCTCTGTTGTTATATCTTCATCATTGGGCCATCCAGGCTTCAATCTAATAGGCATCTCCAATAGCTTACCGAATCGGGCTAGTTCTTGTAGGCCAAATGATCCCCATTTAAATAATAGACGTCTATTGGATGCATTTGGTGCGATGGTCATGGGCTTTGAACTGCGGCCCGTGACATAAGATCATGGATGAAAGATGCCATACCATGGCAGCATGGTACACAATAACAGTATATGACATAAGACCATAGATGAAAGACGTCATGGCAGCAAGGTGACAGCCTTCAAATGTACTAACGTCTAGAGTGTAAATCTTACAACCAAATATAATTGTTAGGTGGTTTCTGCAAGTATAAGAGTCAGGTTGTAATATAGAGTTATACAAAAAAATATTTGAGTAATCCAAGGATTGTACCCAAGAAAGGCGAAACTAAACTAATTTTAACTTTTATTTTAACAAATCTAATTAATAATTTAATTATATTATATTATGATGAATCTTAAGGTGATGAAAAATCATATATTATAAAAAATAATTAACATGCATAAAGATCAAAGAGGAGAATATAATTTGTAGATTTTATTAATTCTAAGAATGGAAGGCTACTCGGTGGTTATAACTAACTCCTATTTTGATTTCTATTCAATCAAGTAGTCATTAACCTAGCAAGATCTCTCGATCTTCCACTAAACTAAAAAGTTAGAAAGAACTACTTATCTCTCAATCTCACAAACCAAACTGGATTGGGGTAAGGTGTTCACGAATAGGCAATACCAATTTTGGGTTCATTCCTTCCTAGATGAATTCCTAGGGTTGTTAAACCTAGGGCTTTAACTTCTTATTATCCCTACCAACAGACCCGCTAAGAAACCCTACATAAAATTTACTTACTCCCACGTCCACTTATTAATCTCCCATAAAAGGATTAATTCCTCATGGATTTAATAAACAACATAAACTTAATTGCAAAGATAAACACAAAGAACACATTAAGTAAATAGTTTATGAAGAATCCTGGTATATTGATTTAGCTCGAACAATATTCCAAAAAGATTCGATTCTCCTAACAAATCAGATTCTCTGAAGAATGGAATAAGAAGCAAAAGTAAAATTACAATGACAAAAGAAAACCAAAGTACAAAATAAACTAAAAAGAAACTAAAAACAAAACTAAATGAAAGTTGTCTCCTAAAAATTGAATAAAAAATTATCTATGACGTATTTAGAGTTGTCTATTTATAGGCTTAGGGTTGGTCGTCATCCATTGACATAATTTAACTAACTTTTTTGCATTAAAGTTTTTTTGTGTAGATAAAAACTGCATTGGCTTATTAATTCCCCTCGTCAAAGCAGTGTTGTGACAACCAGTGTCGTGACACATTGTAGCCTATGTCGCAAAATTGATGGTAGCTTATAGGCTAAGTCTTGATTACAAGGCCATGTAGCAACACTCTCTGGCTATGTCGTGACACTGAAAGCAGCTTACTCCTTTTGAGTGCTCTTCTCACTATGTTGCGACATTGACACTTAGTGTAGCAAAATCACGACCAGTCTCATGTTCTTATGGCTCACAAATGATGTCTTGCAACACACCGAATATGTTAGCCTCCTTTAGGCCTATTTTATCTCATAATGTCATATAAATGGCTCAAGCTACGTTATTATTTATGAACTAAAAGTGAAAACTAATTAAAAACATAACAATTGCTTTTATATGAGCTCCTTAAGTATGAAAAATGGATTAATTTGCTATAATGAATTCTGGCAGGTCAAACTCCCCCATACTTAAGTCATTTATTATCCTCGAGCAAGAAAACAAAAAAATGAAAAATATAAAAGACGACCCTTGAGCAAGTGTGATTCAAAGATGAGTTTTGGAACATCATAACTAGGAATAATCATAAATGCATGTAATTCTGGCATGATATGTAAATGACTTACCATTATCAACTTCAAACATCTAAGCTTAGTATATTACAAAGTATACAAGCAAAAAGGTCCTCAAATATATTGATCTATCGATAAATTGCACAGGTAATTTGATTATCCTAGTAGAATATAAACAATTATTATTGCAATTACTCAATACAATGTTCATTCATGAATAGATTTACCTTGGTTACATAGGACCCTTTAGCTTGTACAATTCTGAGGCTTAAGGTTGGTATGGAATTCAAGAACAAGGAGAATCAAAATGGTTTCAAGCACAAAAATATTTTGGCACATCATATGGTCCTCTATTCTCCTCCTTAGTGACCCTTTTTCCTCTTACTGTATTATCTCTCCATCTCTCGCCTTCCTTATTTCTCCATATAGGAAGTCATAATGTAATGTTAGCAACTATGGTCAGCTTTCAAGATTTTGTGCACTAATGACTGAGTTTTCTAATTTAGTGACCTTGTTTTTCAGTCACTGTTGACTTTTTTAATCCTTTCTCATTCAAAATTATTATTTTTCATTATTCAAGTGCTTTTTCAACTCGTTTTGACTTTTTCTTTTGTTTGCACATTTTTAGCTTAACCTCTAATAACTAGATCATAATGTTTCTTCCTATTTCACTCTAACTTTGCAAAACCACTATTATGTCTCTACCTATCCGTCAGTACATATGACCTGACGTTTAAGTTCATATAATTCAAGGACCAAAGAAAAAAGGTAAGTACAAATTTGCATTTTGGTTTTGGGTTCTGTATGAAAGTTCATCAAGAAAGGTTTTTTGGCTCAAATATGAGTATTAAAAATTAATGAATAAGGTTGGCTTTTTAGCTTTTTGGCTTTCTGTTATACCAAAAAATGCATTAGGTCATCCCTAGGTATCTCAATATTCACAAATTTAATTAATCAAGCAATGATAATTGTAATAATTTATTATTCATACTAGCATGCTTGTTTCCCTATATTCTCTTTATCATTTGGTATCTTCAATTACTTAATGCCTATTTACACTGTAAAATATAAAACTTAGTAGTCTAATAATTGAAATTTTAAAATCATTCACTCTCATGCCATATTTACAATAAATACAATTAGTTTAAATACATGGTCCGACCAATTACTTGTATTTCTACAATTTCAAGCACACTTTGGACAAGAAAAATAAAAGAAAAGGCATAAAAATAAAACTTTCTATGTTACTCCCTTAACTATCAAAAAAGATAAAGTTATATTTTGAAACAACGTAAATAGTAATGTATTTCATGGAAAATCAATTTTTCTTGAAAAATTGTTGAAAAATTGGCCCTGATTCCTGCATCCACTGTATCATCCAATCTAGCTTTGGATGACTACTTTCAGCAATTTCTTGTTGAGTTCGTGTCAACCTCTGTGATGAAGCTGGTGTATCCATCGATTCTTGTTTTTGTTTGTTCTAATATTTTATTTGTTTAGCTTATAGCTCTGTGTACTGTTGGAACAAGGTATCACCGATAATACTTCAGGAAGGTTTCAGAGACTCCTCAATGGATGCCATAGGAACATCTGCCTTTTTGCATAAGGTTATCACTAAGTTCGGAAAGAAAACTCCCACTTTCTGGCCACTTATACATCTTTTCATGTTTTGGTGGATCCATTTTCTGATATACACCTACTTTTTCTGCAAATTTACATACAATAAAACTACTCAAAAGGTTTAACATCGAAATTTTTTTTATTTTTTTAAAACTGTCTTTGGTGTTCCTACACAGGGATCTTATGTTGCGACATCGACTATTTTTGCTCAAAATTCCATTTCCTAAGCTGTTACGATTCCACTAAAACGCAAAGTTAATGAAAATTAAAACCTATACTAAATAGTTAGCTAAACATATACAATAATTTACAAAAGTTTAGCTTAAAGTAAAATAATTTAAGTTTTACTGCTAGATTTATCCGACAGTATCATCAATTCACAACTGGATGATCCTTCTGTTTTATCAGTATTAGTCCATCATTCATCATGCCATTCTACTTCTGCTCGCTTGTCCCTTTCCTTAAACCTATTTATACTTTCTACATTTATAAAGGGAAATGTATCCCTTGACTTGGGAGTGCTACAAACAATTAATTCTTTACACTGCTCCCCTAACTTCCTCCTACCATCCTTTTCGTTGGGTTGATGATCAAATTTAAAGATTTCAATCTCACCATTAATTTTCATAGTTAATTTGTTCTTTTCTAAATCAATGGTGGACCTAGAAGTGGCTAGAAAAGGCCTACCTAATAAGATTGATCTTTCACGATCTTCTTCAAAATCTAGAACCACAAAATCTACTAGGATAATGAAGTTGAGCACTTTGACCAACACATCTTCCAATACCACTTTTTGATTTACTGAAGACCTGTCAGCCAATTATAATGTTATTTGAGTGGTTTTGAGATCCCCTAACCTGAGTTTTTCAAAAATAGATAAATGCATTAAATTAATACTAGCTCCTAGGTCACATGAAGCTCTATTAAAATGAATGCTCCCTATCTCTATGGGAATCATAAAACTTCTTGGGTCTTTTAATTTTGGAGGAACCTGCTTTGAATACACTATAGGAGGCACTTAAATTAACTTGTTCTCCTACCTTAGTTTTCTTACGCTTAGACATAATTTCGTTTAAAAACTTTGGGACTTTCTCCTTAACTCAATTAAAGGCAGGTTTACATTTAGTATTTTGAACAAGTTTAGAAAACTTCCAAATTCATCTTCATCCTGTTTTTACTTTTTTTCTAGTCTTGACAGGAATGGGAATTTTTTAACAGTAACATTTTTAGCTTTTCAGTTTTTTGGCTCTTCTGCTGGTGCAATTACCTCATTTAATTTTGGTTCATCTTCAGCATCTAGGGATTTTTCTGAAGGATCATCAACATTCTCCATGTTTACCTCTGGAGTAGGATTTTCTAGACTACACAGTGTTTTGCCTGATAGGAGCGCTATTACTTTCACGTGCTCCTTACCTTCCTTTTGAGGATTATTTTTTGTATTTTTGGGGATTCTAGTGCCAATTTTCCTTTTGATGTCATGCTCATTAATTGGCTCATTTAACCCTCAAGTTTAGTCAATGTTTTGGTTGAGTTGGTGCACTCAGACTGCACCTATTTTACATTCGTTCTCATTGATTGCATCTCTCTCTTGATTCTTTCCAACTGTTGTCCACATGCAGTATGGTCACTTGGGTTGACCCTATCCTGAGGTTTCTGCAAATAAGGAGGTTGATAATTAGTATTTTTACCTTGATTTGAACTATTACCTCCTCCTTGGTTTCCTCTCCATCTCAAATTTGTGTGATATCTCTAGTCGAGATTGTAAGTATTTGAATAAGATTTTCCACCCCTATTTAAGATATAGTTCACATATTCAACATGATTGCTAATGTAGTGAAAGATCGGTTTCTCTTCTCCAAACATAGACAATTTATTAGCAGATTTGATACGATTAAGTCTATTCACTAACTGTTGATACCTGCCATCCTCTTGGAAAACTTTCACCGTAGAAGATTTCTAGCCAATGTGAATTTTCCAATGGGCCACTGACAGGAGTTCAATGTCATTTTTTCAATTATTTCATATGCATCATTGTACATTCTTTTAATAACCACTCATGTTGCTGCTCCATCCAATCCTGATCTTACTTCACATTAACCCATTATAAAACATGTGCAATTGCATCCACTTAGGAAATTGTTGGTGTGAACACTTTTGAATCAACGTGTTAAAATGCTCCCACACCTCATAAAAACTTACCCTTTCATCTGTCTAAATACAACAATCTCTTTTCTTAGTTGAACTGCTTTGCTAATAAGGAAGAACTTTTGCAACAACTTTCCAACGAGCTCAGCCCATGTCGTGATAGACCCTAGTGCCTGCGAATCTAACCAAGAAAATGTGTTATCAACAAAAGAAAAGGGATTATCTGTCATTGTGCCCTTAAACTATAGATTATTCTGGATTATCTGATCATTGCCAGTTGAATCTCAAAATAATTTGTTGTAATAGTCAGCCTCGTTATACTCTCCTAAACCATGTTCGGACTTGGTAATGCATAGTCTCTTAAGGTTTTCTCATTACAAGCCATGTACACATTCGCAAGTAGCTGTAGTGGTGCTAGTGGATTTATTAAAGTATTATCATCAGTGTTGCCAAACAGTGGATTCTTTCGTGGTATGTTACCTACAATGGGTGGTGGTTGATCTTGCATCTATTTCTATTACTGTCGACGATTTCTTTAGGTTATTTTCTTTGCATCTGTAACTGCTACAATAGGTTTGCCTCTACTATGAGTCATACATTAAACCTAGAAAGAGAATATTAGTAGAAATGAATAAAATAAAATTGTATCTATAACCTAAAAATTTTCTAATGATTCCTTCCGAAGTGCAAAGGTTAAAATCAAACTGGTGAGGTTGCCTCCCCGGCAATGGTGCCAACAACTTGACTGCCTCCAGACGTACTAACATTTAGAGTATGAATATTATAGTAAATGATATAGATATATGAGGTGGTATCTACAAGTATACAGGTCTAGTTGTAATATAGTTACAACGGAGTAGGTGAGTACTTTAAGGATCGTACCCAAGGGAGGTGAGTGCTAGATCAATTTTAACCTAAACAATGAAAGATCTAATTAGTACTTTAATTTAGTTATGATACGATAGTAGAATAAAAGAGAGTTTTTAAGATTTTTATAACAGTAAAGCAAAATAACATAAGAAAATAAAATTTAAGAGATCAACAAGTAGAATAAATCAAATCCTAATTATGGGTGATTAGATCGTTTTGGAAATCCCCATCAACTATCACTTCGGGCTCCTCGTCAATCAACTAGTTGCCATCCCAATAGGATCTTCTGATCTTCCAATCAAATAATGAGTCAGCAATAACTAATTATCTTCTGACCTCATAGTTTAGACTAGTTTGGGGAGACAGTGTTCACAGATAGGCGATACTAATTTTGGGTTAATTCCCACCTTAATTGCTTCACAGGGTTGTCAAGCCTAGGGTTTTAAGTTCTTCCTTTCCCAAACATTTGATCTCCCATAGAACGATTAGTTTCTCGTGGTTTTCATAAACAATATGAAACTTATGCAAATAGAAAACATGATAATAAATTGGAATGTAGAGTTTAAGAAAATGCCTAATTTGTATTAAGAATAAATCAAATCCATAGAGTTTGATCGTCTCCATAAATCAGTCCTCTTGAGATAAAGAAGAACAATTTGAAAATAAATCTAAAACCTAAAAAGAAAGCAAAGCTAAATTGAATTTAAAATAAAATTTCTAAACTAAGTAAATTGATGTCTTTTATATGTGACAAATAAGCTTATTTATAGATCTCAAGTGACCGTCGTCCTTAATCCTAGGTTAGCTGACGTTTCTCAGCTTTAAGTTTGATTGTGTAGACCAAAACGCCCCTGACTCGTGTTCAATTCCATCCAGAGAGGATGCCTCGACACACTAGGACCTGTGTCATGACAAAGGAGTCAATATACTCCTCTTGGGATATCTTCAAGGGTATCTTGCGATGCCACTAGACTGTGCCACCCACATTGAAGGTAGTTTCATGATTTCTCTATTCTGCTTTCTATGTTGAGACATTGATCATCCTTTGTTGCAAACAGTATCCGTTTAATATGGCCTCTAATGGTCTACACACTTATAAAGTTCATTAGCTCACCTTTAGGCCTTATTCGACCTAAGGTCAATAAAAGACTCAATTTGCACATTTTATTGGATTTAACAAAACTTTCTAAAACATAATTAAATCCTATTGAAAATACTTAATTTCAAGCTTCTAAAGTGTGAAAACTAATTTAATATGCTATATTGAATTACAACAGATCACCTCCCTAGCAATGGTGCCAACAACTTGATCGCCTCTAGACATACTAACATTTATGGTGTAAATCCTACAACCAAATGTAATCGATTAGGTGGAGATACGGGTTATACAATGAAGTATTGGAGTGATCTGAGGATCATACACAAGGGAGGCAAAAAAAACTAATTCTAACTTCTAAGTTAATAGATATAATTAGTAATTTAATTATATTATATTAAGATGAATCCTAAGGTGATAAAAAATCATATTTTATAAAAAAATTAACATGCATAAGGATCAAAGAGGATAATATAATTTGTAGATTTTATCAATTCTAAGAATGGAAGACTAACTTGTTTTAGTGGTTATAACTAATATTTCAGGTTCTATTCAATCAACTAATCATTAATCTGGCAGGGTCTCTCGATCTTCTACTAAACTAATAAGTCAATAAGAACTACTTATCACTCAACCTCACAACCCAGACGGAATTGGGGTACGGTGTTCATGAATATGCAATACAAATTTTAGGTTCACTTCCACCTAGTTGACTTCTTAGAATTTTCAAGCCTACGGTTTTAAGTTCTTCCTATCTCAACCAGCTGATCTGCTAAGAAACCCTACATAAAAGGTAATTACTCCCACATCAACCCGCTAATCTCCCATAAAGGGCTTAGTTTCTCATGAATTTATTAAACATCATAAATTTAAATGAAAATATAAACATAAAGAACATATTAAGTAAAGAGTTTAAGAAGAATCCTGGTATCTTGATTTAGCTCGAATGATAATCCACAAAGATTTAATTATCCTCACAAATCAAATTCTTTAAAGAATGAAACAAGAAGCAAAAGTAAAATTACAATGATAAAAGAAAACCTAAGCATAAAATAAACTACAAAAAAACTAAAAACAAAAAGTAAATGAAATTCATCTCCTAAAATTTAATAAAAAATCATCTATAAAGGGTTTAGAGCTATCTATTTATAGGCTTAGGGTTGGTCATTGTATATTAACCTAATTCGACTAATGTTTTGTGTTCAAGTTTGTTGTATAGATCAAAACGCCCTTGCAGACCAAAAGTGAAAATTAAGTAAAAACATAACCAAATTATTTTTATATGACCTCTTTAAGTACAAAAAATGGTTTAATATGTTGTAACTAATTATGATAGATCACAAGGTATAAGGTATAAGGTATAAGGTATACAGTGTAAGACCATAGATGAAAGACACTATGACAGCCATGTATAATGTTTAAGACTATTGATGAAAGACTCCATGACATCATAAGGTAGCACGTCGGGATGGCGAATCAGTGTAATACCACGGATGAAAACTCCATGGCATTTAGAGATGAAGTCTATCGGGACAGTAAACACGAAAAAATTCATTGGGCCAGTAAATACGAGTAACACTACTGGGACAGTAAACACGGGATAAGTCGGTTAGGATCAGGGAAATAATATGATAAAGGCATAAGACCATAGCTTGGTTATGGCAGCCAACAGAGAGAGTCGAGACATGGATACCGATAGTCCGTAAGGACATTAAGAGCAAGGTATGTTACCAGTGCACCAAGCACGAGAACCCATGTTGGTGGAGAAAAGAGGCAAAGAAAAGCGTGAGTAGTGGCAAGCGAACCTTGAAGAACCTGCTAAAAGTGATGAAGCCTAATAAGGTATGGGAAAAGACCCACGAGATGTAGAGGAAGGTAGGACAGATGAGAGCTAGCCTGTTCATGTAAATGAAGAAAGGAAATACCCGAGGATCACAAGAAGGATCCAAAATGAAGAGTCACGAAAGAGAGCTTAATGAAGTTGTTCACGAGAAGTAAATTCCGTAAAAAAGATAGGTGTCTCATTCTTCGGATAAGGGTATTTTCCAAAGGACAGTATGTTTGTCAAGATTATTCCTTTTTGAGGAAAGTCTGTTGGAAGTATACCACAATAATGGTAGCTCGTAGGGAGGAAATGAGCAGGAGGGATAACAAGCTTGTATAGTCGAAGGGGCAATAACCTGTTAGTTTAGCGAGATAAATTGCCTTTGATGTGTAGATCAGAAGTGTATCCAAGTAAGGACTAGTGTGAGAGTAATCCCACCACAGCAAACGACAAGATGGAAGGATGATGAGTTTACTAGAATAGCAAGGCCTGTTGAAGGCCTATATATTACAAGAATGTCAACGAGACCTTCAAGATTGATACAGGAACAAAAAGTCCAATAAGGAAGGTGATCCCTATGAATCCTTCGGTGGAAGGACGTGAAAACTACCACAGAGGAGTATAAAGGGAAATAGGCATATAGCAAAGTAAGTCAGTAGTCATCTAGCACCTTGTATGAGGTGTGTATGAGAGGATGGAAAGGTGAAAAGTAAGGATAGGACTAGCTGATACGGTAAGGTTTTTAGGATACAACCAATTGGAGAGTCTAACCAGAGGAAGGTCTTATGATAAGTGAAGTAGCTCGAAGGGTTGGGATGAGTTCACCCTCCTAATAAAGAACATTCGCTTGGAGCGAGCAGGGAATATTTATATTTATTTTATTTTACATATGTTACCCTCGTGCAATAGGGATAAATTATGATATAGCGAAGGAACTCACTTAGTTCATTGGAACTTACAGCAGTATGAATGATGTTCATTGGACTTGCGAAGATAAAAACTTCAAGGAGGGACCAAGCCAGAAGGAGTGGAGATTGAGGATCGTTGATGGATCAAGTCATGCACATAGGAATGGGGTACCATTGGAGGCTTCACCACCAAATCAATAATAACAAAGTCAAATAGTATACTTAGAATTTGGAATTTAGGATAGATAGTCCTTCACGAAATTTTAAGAATTCCTTTCTAAATAAATAGTATCATTAGAGATGAAAACAATTTAAAGGATTAAACATTTAGCGGCTTAAGACTTTAGTTGCAAGACGTATTATTTGTATCTTCATTTTTAGATTGGTAGCAACTAACTTAGTCAAATTAAGTATAGGTCCATTTATGACACTCCAAATTTGGATCCGATAGAAGGGTCGGGCGTGGGGTGTTACACTATTTGTAAAAAGTCTTCAATTTCTTTTGAAAATGATTTATATATCAACGATTTTGAGCATAATCTTCTAAGTATTAGTCAATTATGTGATAAAGGTCTCAATGTCATTTTCGAGACAAATGGATGTAAAGTAATTGACGTTGTGTCTAATAAGATTATGCTTCTTAGTCATAGAATAGGAAATTCATATATGGTGCATTTGGAAGACTTGCATGATTCAAATCTTTGTCTTATGATTAACAATGAAAATTTCGTAAACAAATTTTATTGGTTACATGTCTATTTAGATGGAAATGACCAAATTGTATAAAATGCAAAAGTTGAGTTCTAGTAGCTATAAGTATCAAATAGCTATGGAATTCAAAATTGAAGGTCTTTATATGGCAAATAGAGTATTAAGAGGAGTTAGTAGATAAGTATGCTTAGTCATCCATGGAAAATTATATAAATAAAAAGGCTAAATTGGAAAGTAAAAGATGAAAAGATGATAAATAACAAAATAACATAAAATATCATCATTTTATCATCTTTCCTAAAATTAAAGACATGGAAACCCTAGTTATGGATGGAGAGTTCAAGCAAACTATTTTGGCTTAATTAGGTATGAATTCTTGTCCGGTTTTTAGTAATTTTTATATTTCTGAGATCGTAATAGCTTAATCTAGCTATCTCTGGAATTAATTTGCAAACTTATCAAAGTACTAGGGTTTTACCATGGATAAGTATGGATGAATTATGAAGTTTTACGGTAGAAAATGAAATTTGTAAAGAAAATTTTGATGAAATTATGATTTAGGGACAAAATTGAAAAGATGTAAAATTTATGAAAAAAATTAAATTTTATGAAATACATGGGCATGTAATGTTATATGTAAAAATTGGCTAGGCTTGGAATAAGGATTAAATTGCATGAATTTCATTTTCCGAGCCTATGGATCAAATTTTAATTAAATAAAAGTATATGGGAAAAATGGTAATTTTGCATAAGAAGTGAATTGGATTGAATTGAATATGAATTGTACTAAATTGAGCTAAATTTACTCGTATAGATCTGGATAGACTAAATACGGAATTAGATCATGGAAAAGAAAGTGTCGGATTAGTAGATTTTGTGTACACGAAGAATTATCGAGGTAAGTTCGTGTAATTAAATTGTATATTTATATGTTTTAAATTAAATGTTGTGTATGTGTATTCTATAATTAACATGTATGAAACTCGGTCACATATTCGATAATGCTCGATAAGTACTAAGTCCAAATAGAATAAATGAAATTCGATGGTACAGGGTTCCTAAATCGGTTGTGGTCCTGCATATGTTACGGACACACCACAGCTCGAAAGAGCATCTTGTTATTAGCTCTCATCAGCATCCCGATATATGGCCTTTTCGAGCTTCTTGTTATATGGTTCTTGTAAGCTTCCCATTAATAGCTCTTCAGAATATCCCAATTGGTTGTGATTCTACATGTGTTGTAGACTCACCAAAGCTCTTATGAGCATCCCGATATATGGCTCTTTGTGAGCTTCCCGAATAAAGGCTCTTTGTGAGCTTCTTGATTAATGGCTCTCCAGAGCTTGCCAATATGGCTTACTTGAACTTCCCAATATATCGTTTCCGGAGCTTCCTAATTAATGGCTCTTCAGAGCTACCCATTATTGGCTCGCATGAGCTTCCTGATTATGGCTCCTATGAGATTCCTGTTATATAGCTTGGATAAGCTTCCGGTTACAAGGCTCATATGAGCTTCTAGTCTATGTGCTCGTATGAGCATTCCCGAATATAAATTGAAGGGTTACAGTTTTGTACACTTTGTGTGTACTACCCTTGTATCCTTCGACATTTTAAATGGTTTAACGGATAAAGTTCTGATATGAGATAATATGGATTCGGAATGGATTATTATTAAGTATATTTGAAATACATGGAAATGGAATGTACATGTTATATGAATCCATGATACGGAAAGTATATGTATATGGCAATTCTATTGCTATGAGCTCATATATGTTCCTTGATATTTCTATGAAATACATGACTAACATGTTGATAAGGATATATGTTTAGGCTTTTGGCCAAGTTTTTTGGAATATGTTTTGTGTGCATACCATTAATGTGATCAAATGGTAAGTTAAATTCCATATTATAGAGACTTACTAAGCATTATATGCTTACTCTATTTTATTTTCCCTATTTTATAGTACTCAGAAGCTTGTAAAGGTGGAAGGTTGGCCGAAGCATCATCACACTATCCCTCGGCTTATTTTGATGTAAATAGTAAACTCATTTTGGTTATAATAGTATTTATAGGTTAATTAGCCAAAGTGTTGGCATGTAAATGTTTGATTGATAATAACCATTTGAATGGCTTAGGTTTGATATGTTTTGATATACATATAAGTGGATTTATCATGTTAAAAGTATTGAACTTGATTTTACATATATGCATTTGGTTATTTAGGTAAATATGAACATGAAGTAGCCATGATAATAAATTGTCATTTAAGGTGCCTAAGAGCACATTGGTTGTGTGTGGTAATATGTTATGTTTAAGGAATGATTTTGGCTTCGTTTGAATGTCTTGAATTGATTGGTGAATGTGTTTAAGTGTTAATGTTGGTGGAAGACAAATTGGGTGAGAAATTTGGCCTTGTAAATGGCCATATTTTGTCGACACGGGTAGAGACATGGGTGTTTGTCTCAGCCGTGTGTGAGACACGGCCTAGCACATGGGCATGTGACTTGGCCTTGTGTTTCCTGCATCTTTAAAATTTCAAAACAGAATACAGAGAATTGATCACATGGCCTGCCACGCGAGCGTGTGGCTTGGCTGTGTGACCCAAGTCAGAGAGTTACACGGGTACTAAAACGAGCCCTATTTTGAATGCCCACATGGCCTAAGACACGGGCTTTCACTTATTCATGTGAACCACACGGCCTGGCCATATGGGCATGTGTCCCCTGCACCTAGGAAAATTTTTTAATTTTTGCAAAAAATTCTTTGAGTACCCGGTTTAGTCCTGACTTGATTCTAATGCGTGTTTTGAGTCTTGCGGGCTCGCATTAGGGACGATATGATTGATTATTACAGGTTTATGATATGAATGTGAAATAATATATAATTGTTTGTATTTGATCTATAAATCTCAGTAATGCTTCGTAACCATGTTCTGCCAATAGATAAGGGTTAGGGGTGTTACATTTATTGGTATCAGAGCTATGGTTTAGTCGATTCTCGGATTAATATAGCAAGTACGAGTCTAGCTATACATGACATTATATAACCTGTGATAGTGTGATATCTTCTGACTATTTTAAACATGTTTTTCATATAGTAATGTCGTCCAACCAAGCTGAATTCGAAGAAGATGAGAGCAATGTTCATGTATTAGTTCAAAGAGCAGCCTCAAGTAGTAGAAGGCCCGTATCTAAGGGCCGAGGAGGAGAGGCTAAAGAAGCCTTCTTCCAAATGATGAACGAATGGTTTACCGAATATATAATAACAAACCTAGCTATACAACAATCTCCACCCCCTCTTGTTTCTCAATTGGTTCCTGATATTCCACAAGGTACATAAATTGTTAGAACTGGTAAGCCTCCTGCAGATAAAATTCGTAAATATGAGGCAAAAGAATTCAGAGCTATTGCTGAAGATGATCTTGAAAGGGCTGAATTCTAGTTGGAAAATACTATCAAGGTTTTCAATGGATTGTCTTGCTCACCAGATGAATGTCTGAAATATGTTGTATCTCTGCTAAAAGACTCAGCTTACCAGTAGTGGAATACACTGATTTCTATTGTACTGAAAAAAGTGTCACTTGGGAATTTTTCCAAAATTAGTTCAAAAGAAATTTATCAGTCAAATATTTCTTGATCAGAAAAGAAAAGAATTTCTAGAGCTTAAATATAGTCGTATGACTGTATTTGAGTATGAAAGGGAATTTGTGCTGTTAAGCAAATATGCCAAAGAATGTATCCCAATTGAAACAGTAATGTGTAAGCGATTTGAAGAGGGTCGGAATGAAGATATAAAATTGTTAGTTAGGATTCTTGAATTAAAAGAATTTGTTGTACTGGTTGATCGAGCACATAAAATTAAAGAGTTGAGTAAAGAAAAGAAACAAGCTGAGATGGAAACCAGAACCTCAAGTAAAAGATTTATAGGGAAGTCCCAACAGTCCGTTTCAAAGAAATCAAAAAGATATCATGATCATTTTACAACTTCTGCAGGGTATTCTGGGAGAGACATAGGTATTCAACACTCCAATCCAAGATCTCAGGCTACATCTGTAGCAAGTGAGGGTAGTGTTAAAAACCCCAAACCCCGATGCAAGCATTATAATAAAATTCATTTTGATGAGTGCCGAATGAAAAGTGGAGCTTGTTTTAAATGTGCTTCCTTTGACCATTATCTCAGAGACTACCCAGAAAAGCCTGAAAAAGATACCGTTCAAATTTCAAGGCCGAATAATATAGCTACTAGAGGTAAACCATCTCAAAATCACAATAATGTGAGTGGAAGCCAAGGTACAACAAAAGATTCAACTATCAAATCTGAGGCACAAGCACCAGCAAGGACATATGCTATTCGTGCACGTGACGATGCCTCTACACCCAATGTTATCACTAGTACTTTTTCTCTTCATGATACTGATATCACTGCTTTAATTGATCCTGGTTCGACACATTCATATATTTGCATGAATTTAATAAATAATAAAAATTTACTTGTTGAGTCCATTGAATTCATGGTTAAAGTGTCGAACCCCTGGGCCAGTATGTGATGGTGGATAAAATTTTCAAAAATTGTCCTTTAATGGTTAAAATGTCAGAATGGTGAAATGATCTATATTGAATCTGATAATTTGGATGGTATGTCTAATGTGATGCCAGCCATGTCAGCACAAAAATATATCAGAAAAGGGTAAAATGCTTATCTTTCTTATGTGTTGGATACTAAGGTTTCTAAATCAAAGATTAAATCAGTGCCAGTGGTCTATGAGTATCTTGATGTGTTCCCAGAAGAGTTACCTGGATTATCGCCGGTTTGAGAGGTTGAATTTTCTATAGATCTTGTTCCAGGGACAACACCGATATCTATAACACCCTATAGAATTAAAGGACCTAAAAGCATAGTTACAAGAACTGATTGACAGAGATTTTGCTCGACCTAGTTCTTCACCTTGGGCTGCACTAGTTCTGCTTGTTAAAAAAATAGATGGATCGTTGAGATTGTGTATTGATTATAGACAGCTCAATAAAGTCACAATCAAGAATAAGTATCTACTGCCTCGCATTGATGACCTATTTGATCAGTTGAAAGGTGCCATCGTGTTCTCAAAGATTATCAATTAGGAGTAAAAGATTCAGATGCGCCGAAAACAACCTTCAGAACCAGGTACAGGCATTATGAATTTCTTGTGATGCCGTTTGGCTTAAAAATTGCACTTTCAGTGTTCATGGATTTGATGAATAGAATTTTTAGACCGTATCTGGATAGATTTGTTATTGTATTCATTGATGATATTTTGGTATATTCTTGATATGAAAATGAACATGTTGATTATTTGAAAATTATTCTGCAAACCCAGCGAGAAAAACAACTGTATGCTAAATTTAGCACATGTGAATTTTGGCTTTGGGATGTTGGTTTTCTTGGACATATAGTATATGTTGACGGCATCAGAATAGATCCGAGTAAAATATTAGCCATTGTTAATTGGAATCCACCGAAAAATGTATCTGAAGTTAGAAGTTTTCTAGGATTAGCTAGTTATTACTAGAGATTTGTAAAAGAGTTTTCGATGATAGCTTCATCGATGACATGATTACTATGAAAAGATATGAAATTTGAATGGTCTAATAAATGTAAAAAAAGTTTTGATAAGTTGAAAGCCCTGTTGACTTAAGCACCAGTACTGGTTCAACCTGAATCGGGTAAGGAATTTGTGATTTATAGTGATGCATCATTGAATGACTTAGGCTGTGTTTTGATACAAGAAGGTAAAGTAATCGTCTATGCTTCTAGACAGCTTAAACCACGTGAAAAGAATTACCCGATACATGATTTGGAATTGGCAGCTATTATTTTTACACTGAAAATTTGGCGACATTATTTGTTCGGTAAAAAGTGCCATATATTTACAGATCATAAAAGTTTAAAGTATTTGATGTCACAGAAAGATTTGATTCTGAGACAACGAAGATGGCTTAAACTATTAAAAGATCATGATTTGGTAATTGATTATCATCTGGGAAAAGCAAATGTAGTTGCAGACACTCTTAGTAGAAAGTCTCTGTTTGCTTTACGAGTAATAAATACCTGATTGTCATTGTCTGATGATAGATCAATCTTGGCTGAGCTAAAATCTAAATTGATGTTTCTGCAATAGATCTGTAAAGCCCAGAAAAATGATTATGAGTTACAAGCTAAGCAAGTGCAATATGAGTTAAATTTCGATTTGGAGTTTAAGATTGGACCTGATGATTGTCTATTATTTTGAGGCTGGATCTGTGTACTGAAGAATCCAGAGCTTGTACAAAAGATTTTATACGAAGATCACAATGATATTATATCTGTTCATCCGAGGAGAAATAAAATGTATAATGATTTGAAAAAGGTGTACTGGTGGTTAGGAATGAAGCATGATATTTCTGAATTTGCATCTAGATGTTTAATATGTCAGGAAGTTAAAGCTGAACATCAGGTACCTTCAAGATTATTACAGACAGTCATGATACTGGAATGGAAATGGGAAAGAGTTACCATGGATTTTGTGTCGAAATTGCCCCTATCTCTGAAAAAGAAAGATGCTTTTTGGGTAACCGTCAACCGTTTGAAAAAAATGTACACACTTTATTCTGGTACGTTCGGATTTCTCCTTGGATAGATTGGCTGAGTTATATGTTTCTAATATTGTCAGATTACACGGTATGCCAGTTTCTATTATTTCTTATAGAGATATGCAATTTACATCTCGATTCTGGAACAAGTCGCAAGAGGCCTTAGGTACACAATTACATTTTAGTACTGTATTTCATCCTCAGATTGATGGCCAGTCCGAATGTGTAATACAGATTCTCAAAGATATGCTTCAGTATTGTGTTTTAGAATTCGAAGGCAATTGCAAGAAATATTTGTCGTTAGTCAAATTCACATATAATAACAACTATCAGTCAAGCATTAAGACGGCATCGTATGAAGCTTTATATGGACGCAAATGTAGAACTATGTTGTATTGGACTAAGCTCAGTGAGAAAAAAATATACGGAATTGATCTGATTTGTGAAACTGAAGAAAAAGTGAAAGTGATCCGAGATAGTTTAAAAGCAACTTCTGATCGTCAGAAATCCTAAGCAGATCTGAAACGTAAAGAACTAGAATTTCAAGTTGTCGACAAAGTATTTCTAAAAGTTTCACCTTGGAAGAAAGTTCTTCGGTTTGGTCGTAAAGGAAAACTAAGTCCACGATTTATCGGGCCATATGAAATCACTAAAAGAATCGGACCTGTTGCGTACCGATTGGCATTACTGCCAAAGCTTGACAGAATTCACAATGTTTTTCATGTGTCTACGTTACAACAGTATAGGTCGAATCCTTCATATATTATCTTCCCGACAGAAGTTGAGATTCAGCCTGACATGACTTATAGTGAAGAACCGATCAGAATTTTGGCACTTAAGATAAAAAAATGAGAAATAAAAAGGTAGCTTTAGTAAAAGTTCTCTAGCAACGACACGATATAGAAGAAACTAATTGGGAACTTGAAGAAACAAAGAGAAAGCAAAATCCGAACCTTTTTAATGGTAAGATTTTCGAGGACGAAAATTCTTTAAGAGAGAGAGTTGTAATAATCCGTCTTCAGTGAAATCGAAACAGTGGTTTCAAGACTACAAATTCGAGTCCAGAAAAAATTATTTTAATATTATTTTATGATCTACATTACAATTGAAATATCGTATCAAAATTTCATAGAGAAATTTTATTTGTTACATATGTACTTAGATGGAAAGGACCAGATTGCATAAAATGCAAAAATTGAGTTCTAGTATCTATAAGTACCAAATAGCTGCAAAGTTCAAAATTGGAGGTCCTTATATAGAAAATAGACCATTAAGAGGAGTTAATAGATAAGTATGCTTAGTCATCTATGGAAAATTAAATAAAGAAAATGACTAAATTGGAAAGTAAAAGATGAAAAGATGATAAATAATAAAAAAACATAAAATATCATCATTTTATCATCTTTCCTAAAATTGAAGACATGGAAACCCTAGTTATGGATGGAGATTTCAAGCAAACTATTTTGGCTTAATTAGGTATGAATTCTTGTCTCGTTTTTAGTAATTCTTATATTTTCGAGATTGTAATAGCTTAATCTAGCTATCTCGAGAACTAATTTGCAAAGTTATCAAAGTACTAGGGTTTTTCCATGGATGAGTATGCATGAATTATGAAGTTTTATGGTAGAAAATGAAAGGTTTGTTGGTTGATAAACAACTTTTTAAATAGAATTTAGATGAAATTATTATTTAGGTACTAAATTGAAAAGATGTAAAATTCATGGAAAAATCTAAATTTTATGAAATACATGGGCTGCTAATGTTATATGAAAAAAATCGTCGATGCTTGGAATAAGGATTAAATTGCATGAATTTCATTTTTCGAGCCTAGGGACGAAATTTTATTAAATAAAAGAATAAGGGCAAAATGGTAATTTTACCTAAGATGTGAATTGGATTGAATTGAATATGAATTGTATTAAATTAAGGAAAATTTACTCGTATAGATCCAGATAGACTAAATATGGAATTAGATCGTGGAAAAGAAATTGTCAGATTAGTAGATTTTGCATACACGAACAATTGTCGAGGTAAGTTCATATAATTAAATTGTATATTTATATATTTTAAATTGAATGTTGTGTATGTGTATTCTATAATTAACATGTATGAAAATTGGTCACATATCCAAGAATGCTCAATAAGTATTAAGTCCTGATTGAATGAATGAAATTCGATGGATACAGGGTTCCTGAATTGGTTGTGGTCCTGCATATGGTTCTTGCGAGCTTCCCGTTAATAGCTCTTCAGAGCATCCCGATTGGTTGTGATTCTGCATGTGCTGTAGACACACCACAGCTCTTATGAGCATCCTGATATATGGCTCTTCGTGAGCTTTCTGATTAAAGGCTCTTTGTGAGCTTCCTGATTAATGGCTCTCCAGAGCTTCCCGATATGGCTCTTTTAAACTTCCTGATATATGGCTATCCTAAGCTTCTTGATTAATGGCTCTTCAAAGCTACCCGTTATTGGCTAGCATAAGCTTTTTGATTATAGTTCTTTTGAGCTTCCCGTTATATAGCCTGGAAAACCATCCTATTACAAGGCTCACATGAGCTTTCCGTTGTTTGGTTCAAGAGAGACCTTCCCATTTATGTGCTCGAATGAGCATTCCTGAATATGGATTGACGGATTACAGTTTTGTACACTTTGTGTGTACTACCCTTGTATCCTTCGACATTTTAAATGGTTCAACAGAAAAAGTTAAATTCCATTTTTATAAGCTCATATATGTTCCTTGATATTTCAATGAAATACATGACTAACATGTTGATGAGAATATATGTTTAGGATTTTGGCCAAGTTGTTTGGAATATGTTTTGTGTGCATACCTTTAATGTGATCAAATGGTAAGTTAAATTCCATGTTATACGGACTTACTAAGCATTATATGCTGACTCTATTATATTTTCCCTATTTTATAGTACTCGGAAGCTTGTAAAGGTGAAGGTTGGTCGGAGCATCATCACACTATCCCTTGGCTTATTTCGGTATAAATAGTAAACTCATTTTGGTTATAATGGCATATATAAGTTAATTAGCCAAAATGTTGGCATGTAAATGTTTGATTGATAATAACCATTTGAATGGCTTAGGTTTGATATGTTTTGATATACATATAAGTGGATTTATCACGTTAAAACTATTGAACTTGATTTTACATATATGCATTTGGTTATTTAGGTAAATATGAACATGAAGTAGCCATGATAATAAATTGTCATTTGAGGTGCCTAAGAGCACATTGGTTGTGTGTGGTAATATATTATGTGTAAGGCATGATTTTGTCTTCATTTGAATGTCTTGAATTGGTTGGTGAATGTGTTTAAATGTTAATGTAGGTGGAAGACAAATTGGGTGAGAAATGTGGCCTTGGAAATGGCTTTATTTTGTCCACACGGACAGAGACACGGGAGTGTGTCTCAGCCATGTGTGAGACACGGCCTAGCACATGGGAGTGTGACATGACCATTAGTCCCCTACATCTTTAAAATTTCAAAACAAAATGCACAGAATTGATCACACGACCTGGCACACTGGCATGTGGTTTGGCCGTGTGACCCAAGTCAAAGAGTTACACGGGTATTAACACGAGGTAGGACACGGCCATGTGCCTTATTTTGAATGCCCACGTGGCCTAAGGCACGGGCGTGTCACTTGGTCATGTGAGCACACGGGCATGTGTCCTCTGCACCTAGGAAAATTTTTAAATTTTCATAAAAAATTCTTTGAGTACCCGGTTTAGTCTTGACTTGATTCTAATGCGTGTTTTGAGGCTCGAGGGTTGACATAAGGGACGATATGATTGATTATTACAGGTTTATGATATGAATGTGAAATAATATATAATTTTTTGTATTTAATCTATAAATCTTGGTAATGCTTTGTAACCCTGTTCTGGCAATCGATAAGGGTTAGGGGTGTTACATTTATTGGTATCAAAGCTATGGTTTAGTCGATTCGCAGATTAATGTAGCAAGTACGAGTCTAGCTATACATTACATTATATAACCTGTGATAGTGTGATATCTCCTAAATATTTTAAACATGTTTTTCATATAGTAATGTCGTCCAACCAAGCTGAATTCGAAGAAGATGAGAGCAATGCTCAAGCTTCAATTCAAAGGGCAGCCTTAAATAGTAGAAGCCTCGTATCTAAGGGCCAAGGAGGAAAGGCTAAAAAAGCCTTCTTCCAAATGATGAACGAATGGATTACCGAATATATAAGAACAAACCTAGCTATACAACAACCTCCACCCCCTCTTGTTTCTCAATTGGTTCTTGATATTCCACAAGGTACAGAACTTGTTAGAACTGGTAAGCCTCCTGTAGATAAAATTTGTAAATATGGGGTAAAAGAATTCAGAGCTACTGTTGAAGATGATCCTGAAAAGGCTGAATTCTGGTTGGAAAATACTATCAGGGTTTTCGATGAATTGTCCTGCTCACTGGATGAATGTCTGAAATATGTTGTATCTCTGTTAGAAGACTCAACTTACTAGTGGTGGAACACACTGGTTTTTGTTGTACCGAAAGAAAGTGTCACTTGGGAATTTTTCCAAACTATGTTCAAAAAGAAATTTATCAGTCAAAGATTTCTTGATCAAAGAAGAAAAGAATTTCTAGAGCTTAAATAAGGCCGTATAACTATATTTGAGTATGAAAGGGAAATTGTGCAGTTAAGCAAATATGCCAGAGAATGTATTCCAACTGAAACAGCAATGTGTAAGTGATTTGAAAAGGGTCTGAATGAAGATATAAAATTGTTAGTTGGGATTCTTGAATAAAAAGAATTTGTTGTACTGGTCGATCGAGCACATAAAATTAAAGATTTGAGTAAATAAAAGAAACAAGCTGAGATGGAAATAAGAACTTCAAGTAAAAGATTTACAGGGAACTCGCAACAGTCGGTTTCAAAGAAATCAAAAAGATATCATGATCGTTTTACCACTTCTGCAGCGTCTTTTGGGACATACATAGGTATTCAACACTCCAATCCAAGATCTCAGGCTACATCTCTAGCAAGTGAGGATAGTGTTAGATAATAAATTTTATTTTGGTGAGTGCCGAATGAAAAGTGGAGCCTGTTTTAAATGTGCTTCCTTTGACCACTATCTCAGAGACTACCCGAAAAAGCCTGAAAAAGATACCGTTCAACCTTTAAGGCCGAATAATACAACTACCAGAGGTAAACCACCTCGAAATCTCAGTAATGTGAGTGGAAGCCAAGGCACGACAAAAGATTCAACTATCAAATCTGAGGCATAAGCACTAGCAAGGACATATGCTTTTCGTGCACGTGACGATCCCTCTACACCCAACCTTATCATTGGTACTTTTTCTCTTCTTGATACTGGTATCACTGCTTTAATTGATCCTGGTTCGACACATTCATATATTTTCATGAATTTAATCAATAATAAAAATTTACCTGTTGATTCCATTGAATTAATGGTTAAAGTATTGAACCCCAGGGCTAGTGTGTGATGATGGATAAAATATGAAAAAATTATCCTTTAATGGTATGGGGTTACTCTTTCCCGGCTGATTTAATCTTATTCACGTTTGATGAATTTGATGTAATTCTGGGTATGGATTGGTTAACTCAGCATGATGCTCTGGTAAATTGTAAAAAAAAACCATATTGTATTGAAATGTTAGAATGGTGAAATGATCTGTATTGAATTTGATAATTTGGATGGTATGTCTAATGTGATGTTAGCCATGTCAACACAAAAATATATCAGAAAAGGGTACGACGCTTATCTTTCCTATGTGTTGGATACTAAGGTGTCTAAATCAAAGATTAAATCAGTGCCAATGGTCTGTGAATATCCTGATGTATCCCCAGAAGAGTTACCTGGATTACCGCCAGTTAAAGAGGTTGAATTTTCTATAGATCTTGTTCCAAGGACAACACCAATATCTATAGCACCCTATAGAATGGCTCCAACAAAATTAAAGGAGCTAAAAGCACAGTTGCAAGAACTAATTGACAGAGATTTTGCTTGACCTAATTCTTCTCCTTGGCTGCACCGGTTCTATTTGTTAAAAAAAATGATGGATCCTTTAGATTGTATATTGATTACAGACAGCTCAATAAAGTCACAATCAAGAATAAGTGTCCACTGCCTCACATTGATGACCTATTTGACCAGTTGAAAGGTGCCACCGTGTTCTCAAAGATTGATCTCCATTCTGGTTATTATCAATTAGGAGTAAAAGATTTAGATGTTCCAAAACAGCCTTCAGAACCAAGTACAGACATTATGAATTTCTTGTGATGTCGTTTGACTTAATAAATGCACCTGCAGTGTTCATGGATTTGACAAATAGAATTTTTAGACCGTATCTGGATAGATTTGTTGTTGTATTCATTAATGATATTTTGATATATTCTCGAGATGAAAATGAACATGCTGATCATTTGAAAATTGTTCTATAAACCCTACGTGAAAAACAACTGTATGCTAAAATTAGCAAATGTGAATTTTGGCTTTGGGAAGTTCGTTTTCTTGGACATATAGTATCTGTTGAAGGCATCAGAATAGATCCGAGTAAAATATTAGCCATTGTTAATTGGAAACAACCGCAAAATGTATTTGAAGTCAAAAGTTTTCTGGGATTAGCTGGTTTTTACTGGAGATTTGTAAAAGAGTTTTCAATGATAGCTTCACCGATGACATGATTATTACAAAAAGATGTAAAATTTGAATGGTCTAATAAATAGCAAAAAAGGTTTGATTAGTTGAAAGCCCTGTTGACTGAAGCACCAGTACTGATTCAACTTGAATTGGGTAAGGAATATGTGATTTACAATGATGCATCATTGAATGGCTTAGGCTGTGTTTTGATGCAAGAAGGTAAAGTAATAGCCTATGCTTCTAGACAGCTTAAACCACATGAAAAGAATTACCCGATACATGATTTGGAATTAGTAGCTATTGTTTTTACACTGAAAATTTGGCGACATTATTTGTTTGGCGAAATGTGTCATATATTCACCGATCATAAAAGTTTAAAATATTTGATGCCGCAGAAAGATTTGATTCTTAGACAACAAAGATGGCTTGAACTATCAAAAGATTATGATTTGGTAATTAATTATCATCCGGGAAAAGCAAATGTAGTTGTAGATGCTCTAAGTAGAAAGTCTATGTTTGCTTTACGAGTAATGAATACCCGATTGTCATTGTCTGATGATAGTTCAATCTTGGCTGAGCTAAAATCTAAACAGATGTTTCTGCAATAGATCTATGAAGCCCAGAAAAATTATTATGAGTTACAAGCTAAGCGAGTGCAATATGAGTTAAATCCCGATTCAGAGTTTAAGATTAGACTCGATGATTGTCTATTATTTTGAGGCAGGATCTGTGTATCGAAGAATCCAGAGCTTGTAGAGAAGATTTTATACGAAGATTACAGTGGTATTATGTCTGTTTATCTAGAGAGAAATAAAATGTATAATGATTTGAAAAAGGTGTACTGGTGGCCCGGAATGAAGCATGATATTTCTAAATTTGCATCTAGATGTTTAATATGTCAACAAGTTAAAGCTGAACATCAGGTGCCTTCGAGATTATTACAGCCAGTCATGATACCGGAATGGAAATGGGAAAGAGTTACCATGGATTTTGTGTCGGAATTGGCCTTATCTTAGAAAAAGAAAGATGCTATTTAGGTAATCGTTGACCGTTTGACAAAATCTACACACTTTATTCTGGTACGCACGGATTTCTCCTTGGATAGATTGGCTGAGTTGTTTATTTCTGAGATTATCAGATTACACGGTATGCCAGTTTCTATTATTTCTAATAGAGATCCGCAATTTACATCTCGATTCTGGAACAAGTTGCAATAGGCCTTAGGTACACAATTACATTTCAGTACTACGTTTCATCCTCAGATTGATGGCCAGTTTGACAAAATATTTGTCGTTAGTCAAATTCACATATAATAATAGCTATCAGTCAAGCATTAAAATGGCATCATAAGAAGCTTTATATGGACGCAAATGTAAAACTCCGTTGTATTTGATTGAGCTCAGTGAGAAAAAGATATAGGGAATTGATCTGATTTGTGAAAATGAGGAAAAAGTGAAAGTGTTCCAAGATAGTTTAAAAGCAACTTCTGATCGTCAAAATCCTATGCGGATCTGAAATGTAAAGAAATAGAATTTCAAGTTGTAGACAAAGTATTTCTAAAAGTTTCACCTTGGAAGAAAGTTCTTCGGTTTGGTTGTAAAGGAAAACTAAATCCACAATTTATCGAGCCATATGAAATCAATAAAAGAATCAGACCTGTTGCGTACCGATTGGCATTACCGCCAAAGCTTGACAGAATTCACAATGTTTTTCATGTGTCTATGTTACAACGATATAGGTCGAATCCTTCATATATTATCTCCCCGATAAAAGTTGAGATTTCGCCTGACATGACTTATAGTGAGGAACCGATCAGAATTTTGGCACGTGAGGCGAAAGAACTGAGAAATAAAAAGGTAGCTTTAGTAAAATTTCTATAGCAACGACACGATATAGAAGAAGCTACCTTGGAACCTGAAGAAACAATGAGAAAGCAATATCCAAACCTCTTTACTGGTAAGATTTTCGAGGACAAAAATTCTTTAAAGGGGAGAGTTGTAACAGTCCATCTTAAGTGAAATCGGAACAGTTGTTTCAAGACTACTAATCCGAGTCTGGAAAAAAATTTATTTTAATATTATTTTATGATCTACATAATAATTGAAATATCGTATCAAAATTTCATGGAGAAATTTTATTGGTTACATGTTTAGTTACATGTTGGTAGATAAACAACTTTTTAAATATAATTTAGATGAAATTATGATTTAGGGACTAAATTGAAAAGATGTAAAATTCATGGAAGAAATCTAAATTTTATGAAATACATGAGCTGCTAATGTTATATGTAAAAATTGGCTAGGCTTGGAATAAGGATTAAATTACATGAATTTCATTTTCCGAGCCTAGGGACGAAATTTTAGTTAAATAAAAGTATAGAGGCAAAATGGTAATTTTTCCTAAGATGTGAATTGGATTGAATTGAATATGAATTGTATTAAATTGAGAAAAATTTACTCGTATAGATCTGGATAGACTAAATACGGAATTAGATCGTGGAAAATAAATTATCGGATTAGTAGGTTTTGCATACACAAACAATTGTTGAGGTAAGTTCGTGTAATTAAATTGTTTATTTATATATTTTAAACTGAATGATGTGTATGTGTATTCTATAATTGACATGTATGAAAATTGGTTACATATCCGATAATGCTCAATAAGTATTAAGTCCCGATTGAATGAATTAAATTCGAAGGATACAAGGTTCTTGAATTGGTTGTGGTCCTGCATATGTTGCGGACACACCATAGCTCGAAAGAGCGCCCATTATTAGCTCTCATAAGCATCCCGATATATAGCCCTCTCGAGCTTTTGATTATATGGTTCCTACGAGCTTCCCATTAATAGCTCTTTAGAGCTTCCCGATTGGTTGTGATTCTGCATGTGTTGTAGACACACCACAGCTATTATGAGCATCCTGCTATATGGCTCTTCGTGAGCTTCCCGATTAAAGGCTCTTTGTGAGCTTCCTGATTAATGGCTCTCCAGAGCTTCCCGATATGGCTCGCTTAAACTTCCTGATATATGGCTATTCGGAGCTTCCTGATTACTGGCTCTTCAGAACTACCCGTTATTGGTTAGCATGAGCTTCCTGATTATAGCTCTTTTGAGCTTCCCATTATATAGTCTGGATAAGCTTCCTATTACAACGCTTACATGAGCTTCCCGTTATTTGGTTCAAGAGAGAGCTTCCAGTTTATGTGCTCGTATGAGTATTCCCGAATATGAATTGATGAATTACAGTTTTGTACACTTTGTGTGTACTACCTTTCTATCCTTCGACATTTTAAATGGTTCAATGGAAAAAGTTTTGATATGAGATAACATGGATTCAGAATGGATCATTATTGAGTATTTTTGAAATACATGGAAATGTTTTGTACATGTTATATGAATACATGGAAATGTTTTGTACATGTTATATGAATACATGGAAATGTTTTGCACATGTTATATGAATCCATGATATAGAAAGCATATGTATATGTAACAGCCTGGTTTTGACCCTAGTCGGAATAGTGATTTTGGAACCACAAATTCAAGTCTGGAAAATATTTTAATATTATTTTCTGTGTCTGTGATATGTGAATTTATATCTGTACAGTTTCTGTGATTTAATTCGTCTGTTTCTGTGCTTAATTATGAAAAAGGATTAAATCGCGAAAAGTGTAAAACTTGAGTGCTAGATGATAAAGCACCTATTTGGCTTGGCTTTTATAATAAAGGTCCTTGCATGTCAATTGTACCATTTGTTTAAATGGTGGACAATTATAGACATGTAGTTTTTAAGGTATATTAATGAAGGGCAAATTGGTAAAAGGTGAATTTATGTTATATTAAATAAAACAAAGGCTAAAATCCATTTATTTCATCCATTTTCCACTGAAAATAAAAAGAAATAAGAGGTTTTGGGTGTTTGAAGCATTCGGCCATGATTCAAGCTTGATTCAAGGTTCGTTTTGTTCCGTTTTTGATAATTTCTATGCTTCTGTGATCGTTGCTTCGTGTTCTTCAAAGCCCATGTCTGAATTTCTATTTCTGTTAAAGATTTTATGAAATTCCATTGTTGATATCATGAGTTTTGTGATGTTTTTGGATGAATTATGAAGGCATATTAGATGAGTTATATGTTTTGTTCTTGAATTTTTTGATGAAATGAGCTATTTGGGCTAATTTGTGAAAATGAGGTTTTGAAGGACTAATTTGTGAATTTAACATGTTGTATGGGCTTATATAGAATTCATGAAAATTCGGCTAGCCCTTGTTGCAAAGAAATTTTACATATTTGTATTTGGTGAAAAATGGACTAAATTGTCAAAGTTTGAAATTAAAGGGCTAAAATGCAAAGTACTCTAAATATGTGTTCATGGATTATTTTTGAATGAAATAAATGATTGAATGGTTGAATTTGGATTTAATTAGATCAAGAACAAAGAAAATCGGACTTAGATCGAGGGAAGTCCAAAGTAGTTGAATAGTCGACTCATTTTCGTCTGAAATCCGTACGAGGTAAGTCAAACTACACTTATGTGTTAAGTTGATTAAATTTTGTGTTTATAAACTGTTATCTGTATTGGACGGCCTTAAGAACCTAATAAAAGAACATTGGTATTGATCTGAATTATCGTGTAAGACTGTGTCTGGGACAAAAGCATCGATTTGAAATTTAAGTGTAAGACCATGTCTGGGACATCGGCATCGTATCTGTTTTCGTATAAGACCCTGTATGGGACAGAGGCATCGATACTGAATTACATGTAAGACCACGTCTGGGACGTCAGCATTGTACTTGTCTGTGAATATTTATTTCGTTTCTGGATTGTCTGATGATAAAGTATGAGATATGAAATGTATAATTCATACAGGTACGTTTGTATCGTACTAGATTTCTGAATAGAAAAGACTATGTTTTTGTGAAGTAAGGAAATATTCTATGAGAAGGTTGTGAAATCTGGCCATTTACTATTATTTTTCTGTTATAATAGTTGGGAATTTGTATTTGACTTACTAAGCTCTTCATAGCTTACTCTGTGTGATTTCTGTCTATTTTACAGTTATCGTAGCTACTGAAGGCTCGGGATAGTCGAGGATTGTCACACACTGTCAAGCTCTTTTTGGTACATTTGAAAGTGTTAATATTGCTATGTATGGCATGTATAGGCTAGAATGTCTATGTATTAAGTTTTGAATTGTATATATGTTATGCCATGTCAATTGGCTAGCAAATGTTAAGTTTTGTACATAGTTTTGATGCATGTTTTGAAATGTGCTATGTTCTAATGTGTTTTGGTAATTTTTGAGCATTGAATTGGTTGGAAATGTTGGTATACTTGTTGCATGTTAATGTTTGTAGGATTGGAACCATATGGGGTGGCAAATTGGCTTAAACCAAGCCTGCATTGTGCCACACGGCCAGGGAACACGGGTTGGACAACATGGGTGTGTCTTGTGCCCGTGTGAGTTACACGGCCTAGTCACACAAGCGTGTGACTTGGTCAGTTTTGAAAATATTGATTAAGTTATGAAATTTCTAAATGGGTTCGATTTAGTTTCGACCGTCCCTAAATGTACGTTTTAGGTCTCGTAGACCATCTTAATGGATGAATTGTGGATGAATATTTATTAATTAATATTATATGATATCTGTGAATCTGTGTTACTCCAAAATGCTCTGTCTGTCCGGTGACTCCTCTTTCTTATTCCGGTGACTCCCCTTTCTTATTCCGGCGACGGTTACGGGATAAGGGTGTTACAGTATATGTCAATTCTATTGTTATGAGCTCATATATGTTCCTTGATATTTTTATGAAATACATGACCAACATGTTGTCGAGGATATATGTTTAGGCTTTTGGCCAAGCTATTTGGAATATGTTTTGTGTGCATACCTTTAATGTGATCAAATAGTAAGTCAAATTCCATGTTATACAGACTTACTAAGCGTTATATGCTTTCTTTATTTTATTTTCCCTATTTTATAGTACTCAGAAGCTCGTAAAGTTTAGAGGTTGGTCGGAGCATGATCACACTATCCCTCGGCTCATTTCGGTATAAGTAGTGAACTCATTTTGGTTATAATGGCATATATAGGTTAATTAGCCAAAATATTGGCATGAAAATGTTTGATTGATAATTGCCATTTGAATGGCTTATGTTTGATATGTTTTGATGTATATATAAGTGGATTTATCATGTTAAAAGTATTAAGTTTGATTTTGCATATATGCATTTGGTTATTTAGGTAAATATGAACACTAAGTAGACATGATAATAAATTGTCATTTGAGGTGCCTAAGAGCACATTGGTTGTGTGTGGTAATATATTATGTGTAAGGCATGATTTTGTCTTCGTTTGAATGTCTTGAATTGGTTGGTGAATGTGTTTAAATGTTAATATAGGTGGAAGACAAATTGGGTGAGAAATGTGGCCTTGGAAATGGCTTTATTTTGTCCACACGGACAGAGACACGGGAGTGTGTCTCAGCCATGTGTGAGACACGGCCTAGCACATGGGAGTGTGACATGACCATTAGTCCCCTACATCTTTAAAATTTCAAAACAAAATGCACAGAATTGATCACACGACCTGGCACACGGGCGTGTAGCTTGGTCGTCTGACCCCTGCACTTATTTAATGAAAAATATTATGTTCACACGGCCTAGCACACGGGCATGTGACTTGTTCGTGTGACCCAAGTCAGAGAGTTTCACAGGTACTAACATGGGCTGGGACACAGCCGTGTGCCCTATTTCAAAAGCCCACATTGCCTAAGACACGAGAGTGTCACTTGGCTGTGTCAACCACACGACCTGATCACATGGGCTGTGTCCCCTACACCTAGGAAATTTTTGAAGTTTGGCGAAAAATTCTTTGAGTACCCTGTTAAGTCCCAACTTGATTCTAATGTGTGTTTTAAGTCTCGAGGGCTTGCATAAGGGACAATATGATTGATTATTACAGGTTTATGATATGAATGTAAAATAGTATAAAATTGTTTGTATTTGATCTGTAAATCCCGGTAATGCTTTGTAACCCTATTCTGGTGATAAATAAGGGTTAGAGGTGTTATAGTAAAAGCTCTCCTAATCTCTAACAATTAACACATTCGTTAGCAAGGAAGAACTCTCCTTGTATCTTCGACGATAACAATGTCTAGTGGAGAAGATGATTCAGAAATCTTCTATCTACCACTACTGTATCCTATTTCTAGCTAACTCACAGACAAATATTAATCAAAAAACTATCTCCAATCACTTATAGCTTTTTCAAGCTTCCACTAATTATTCACATCCTTTGAAGACCTCCAAGTGTCCTAATTACCGACACATTGCCTCCAATAGGACGTTAAATGACTTAAACATGTTTGATCTGCAGTAATTCGGTGTAGTAGATTAGACTAGTTCTCGCATTTAAGGAGCTTGAAAACAAGCATTTTCGTTATTTTTTAGTTAAGTTTTCTTATTTTTATTTATTTTCAATAAAAGTGTGCAAATTGAGTGTTTTATTAACCTTAGGAGCCAAATGAGGCTGAAGGGAGAGTTAACGCACTTTATGAGTGTGCAGGAGACCTTTAGAAGGTGTACTAAACTGATATTCATCACTATGTTGCAACATAGGGATCAGAATGGAAACAGCTCAAGACTGTCTTCTATGTCGTGACACAGCCTAAGGGAGTCATGACACACCCCTGAAGATATCCCAAGAGGGGTACACTAACTGCTATGTCACGACACAGGTCCTGGCGTGTTGCGACATCGACTCTAGACTAGATAAAACATGATCTAAAGGGCATTTTGGGCTACACAATCAAACTTAAAGCTCGAGGACATCAGCTAACTTAGGGTTAAATACGACGGCTACCTAAAATCTATAAATAGGCTCCTTTGGCACATGCTATGGGCATCATTCACTTAGCCTAGATTTTCTTTAGTAAAATTAGTTTAGTTTTTCTTTCGTTTTTATATTTTATAATTTCTTTTAGTTATGTTTCCTTGTTTTCAAGAGATTTGAATTGTGGAAGCATTCAAACTTCATGGATTCACAATTAATTTCAATACAATCAGGCTCTTTCATATACTTTTTTACTATCGATTTAATTAGCATGATTTCTCTTTATATTGATTCTATATTGTGTATGAAAACCATGAGAAACTAATCCTTTTATGAGGGATTAAAGTGTGGAGGTATGGTCTATTGACTATTTTGTAGGGTTACTCAACAGATCAACTATTTGGGAACAGAAGAATATGAAAAAAAACCTAGACTTGACAACCCCGAGAAGTCATCAAGGTAGGAATTAACCAAAAATTGGTATAGCCCATCCATGAACACCTTCACTCCAAGCCAGTCTGAACGATAAGGTCAGAAGATAAGTAGTCCTTGATGACTCGCTATGTTAGTGAAAGATCAGAAGATCCTGCTAGGGTAGCGACTAGTTGATTGATGAGGAACCCAAAATGATAGTTGATGGGAATTACCGAAGTGAGCTAATCACCTATAATCAAGATTTGATTCATTATCCTTTTTTATCTCTTCAAGTTTATTCCTTTTATGATATTTTGTTTTATTATGATAAAAATCCTAAAATTTATTTATTTTATGCTTTCATACTATAATTAATTTAAAGTACTAATTAGATCTTTTAGTGTTTAGGTTAGAATTGATCTGGCACTTGCCTTCCTTAGGTACCATCCTTAGAGTACACACCTATTTCATTATAAAACTATATTACAACTCAACCCGTATACTTGCAGATACCACCTCGTATTTCTATATTTTATTGCAGTATTCACACTCTAGACGTTAGTATGTCCAGATGCGGTCAAGTTATAGGCGCCATTGCCGAGGAGGCAACATCACTAGATTTATTCTAATTTTTGCATTGTAAGAAAACAATAATTATGAAATTTGTATGTTATAGCTACGACTTTAATTTGTTTTGTTAATTAAAATTTCTAACATTTCTTTATTTTTAGGAACCCTGGACACCATTAACCAAACAATCAATCAGTACAAAGCCATGGATAACTTTGATTATATATGGTCTGATGAAGACTTCGATTATAACGAAGATATTCATGAGGAATGAGTCTATCAGGACTGGGAGATACAGAAGAACCAATCGTTATTAATGCTAGAATTAAGTCAACTCTGAGGAGAAACCCTATTATTCCTCAAAAAAAAGATCACATTAATATATTCTTAAAAGGCATCAAGATGTGTCAAGTCCAGAATGGAGCGAAGGGGAAGATGCCAGTAGATAAACTTACGAGGGAGAGTAACTCTTAAGCTGCTATTCATCCCAACATATTGAAGAATAGCTAGACACATCGAAGGGAACAATAACAAGATAAGGCATGGAGTTGGAAGTGGAAGTCGCTAGTGGATAGGAGAATCAAATAGACATGGAACTCATCGACCTAGAAAGTTCGAGTGATGGTGACAAAGCAGAACTACATGAACAGTATAATATAGACCCACCAATAGAGACAATGATATTTAGGATTGAGTTGGTAGAAAATTGTCTATCAATTCAAAAATTCACAGAACAAATAGAAAAGAAATTAATAGTCTGAAAGGGTAAGCCTGAATTAACAACCCTTTTCACATCCTTAGTCCTAAACCAAACACCCCAGAAGTTTATAGATTCAAGAATTTTCCATATACTGAAAAGAGCTGGAAAAATACACAGTGACAGAACTTATGATCATATAGCAGGCTTCAGTCAAATTGACCATTCAATGTGTATAGGAATCAAGTTATGATCATTACAAAGTGTTCAATCCCTACGAGAACCATCTAAGGGAATTATTTGTAGACCGAAGAATGAACTTAAAAACTCACAAATGCAAAACTTCAGTAGCGTAATACAACATCTTTTCTCAATCCCTCTGCAAGTTGCCCTAAAAACTACTTTTGAAAAGCCATGCCTAATTAATAAAAAGGATGGAAACACCATATGCGACAATTTTAAACAATCCTCAACCTTCTTCTAAAGCAAGAATGCTGAACATAAACTAAAGTGGTTATATGATTATGTGGCTTTTCAAATTTTTAATAGTTATGACCTACGAAAAGAGTTTTCGATTGTAAAAGAAGGTCGGAAAGTCAAGTTTAGAGAATGAGACAACAATAGAAAAACAGAATGGCATGATGGGTGTTGGACAAATACGGACAGAAACAAATTACATGTAGCACCCTGGTGAATATTGACTGAGCTAACGGACGAACCTGGCAACAAGAATTAACATCTTTATATAATGATTAATACTAACTATACTAATTCTATATTCTATTAACCAACCTATTAAAATATTACAGGTAAGATTAGCACACGCTTGAAGCACTTTAAAGATAGGAAATCTGGGACAACAAGGTCAACATCGCTACACAGAAAACTTTGTGTCGTAACATCATAGGCAGTAACAAATAAGATAAAAAACCATCATGATGTCGTGACATCACTAATTCATGTTGTGGCATAGAAGATAGTTCTTATAATTTCAAAAACTACAGGGTGTGTCGCGACATCGAACCCCAGTGTCGCGGCATAAGTAATCTGTTAGGGATTTCGGAACATGAAACCCCTATGTCGTGACATCCCTGCAAATTTTTGCTGGGTTAGCCCGACCCACTTATGCAACCCAGACATTTAACTCTCAAAACACTGGATTTTTAACCTAAAGCATTCATTTTTAACATAAAAACACCCTCTTAACCCAACCTAACCTAGTTTTAACATTCCAACTTCTCCAAAACCTCTTCAAAACCTTTACCCTCCAATCCAGTTTTCTCACCAAAACCTTACGTCGCAATCCTTCATTCAAAATTCAAGGAAGCTACATTGGAAGGAGTGGTCATCAACAAAACAAAAGAGGAAGCACATACAAGTTCAAAAAAGTTGAAGTTAAAGTATTCTCAATTTTTTCTCTATTATTTCATTGATTACTGTTCACATCCTTGTTAGAAATTTCAACTATATAATGCCTCCTAGAAAGAACAAGAGAACTATGGTTCAAAAAACATTGAAGGTTTCGGACTTATCTTAATTTAATAATGCTAATATGGAAAAGTATTTTCTTGAGTCACAAGGGAGACCATTAAACCAGGAACGAGGGTTCGAACCTTCCATTATCCACTGTAAAGAAATCTAGACTTTGGTTCGTTACCATCAATGGGAGCAATTTTGTATCTCTCCCATGAATAATGCAATCATATCTATGGTTCAAGCATTTTATGCATCCCTTAAGGACCAAGTGATAGGTTATAATGAAGTAATAACTAATGTTGAAGTACAAGGGGAAGACGTTCTAATCTCCCTTAGTGATATTTGTGAATTTTATAACATCTCATTTTGTGAAAAGGATTTCACTGATAGTACTATTTTGGACACATTCAAAGTATTAATAAGGAAGATGTTATAAAATATTTAACACAAGGTAAGGGTAGTTGGAACTACAGGCTAGACACAAAGCTTCCAACGAATTTCAATCAAGCCATTTTGTTTCCTGTTACTAAGATGTGGATGCAATTCATTAGCACTAGAATTGCCCCTATCTTGAATGTTTCTAACGTTAATGCTTTTCGAGTTTTTTTGTTATATGGTATACTACAGCATAAACAAATCTGTGTAGGGCGCTAGATTTTTCGAGAAATGGAATGGTGTGTAAAGAGCCAAAAAGGTGGACTACTCTTCCTCTATCTCGTAATAACACTATGTCACTAGGTAGAAATGCCAATAAGTGAAAACAAACAGTTTATGAAGCCAATAAGAAGCATTATTAGAGACATTATATACCTAGTATGTTGAGCTTCAGCAAAACTAATTTACATAATGGAATCAATTAAGGAAGAATAAAATAGGCATGCTAGCATTGCTCAAATAGAAAGATCACTTGAAGAATAGCAAGCGAGACCGTGAAAACATAGAAGCAAAAATCGATTGGATGATAAGATAAATGTAGGAAACATGTAACACCCCTCACCCATATTCAACCCTGAAATAGGGTTATGGAGTATTACTGGACTTATAAAACAATTTAACATTCACAAAGCATACATTTTCACATGTCATACAATTATCATTCAATCTCAATCAATATGTCCCTAATATGAGCCTACGAGGCCCAAAACATACATTGGAAATGTTCAGGACTGAATCGATAATTTTGAAAACTTTTTGAATGCTTAGGAAATTTTCTCATAAACAGGGGACACATGTTCGTGTGGCCCGCCCGTGTGTCTCACACGGCCAACAGACACATCTTTGTCACAGGCCGTGTGGACATTCAAAATAGCAGCACATGGCCATGTCCCAACCCGTGTTCTACCCTATATAACTCTCTAACTTGGGTCACACGGCCAACACACATGCCTGTGTGGCTAGCCGTGTGCCCTAAAAATGGCCATACACACCTGTATGCCAGGCTGTGTGCTAGGCGGTGCCAAACCTGTAGGGTATACACACTTATGCCACATGGCCAAGTCATACACCTGTGTATGAAGCCATATGGAGCATACTGACTTGATTCTAATTTCAACCCCAGGGGACAAACGGCCGTATACATGACCATGTATCACACACGGCTGATACACACGCCCGTGTCTCTACCCGTGTGGACAAAAATAGGCTATTTCTCATACCATTTTGCAACCCAAACTTATGCTCACCTACATCAAACTCAAAGGCACCAAATCTTAGCATTATTAGGCATTCTTCTAAACTCATCCAAGCATAAATCATACCATTTTGTTACCAATCACAACAAGGTACACATAATCTACATTATGCCAAAAAATTTCATAGCAATACCCAAAATCTCAAATCATTAATATGGATACATTCAAACATGCATTATTTCACCTAATATCACAAACATATCCTTCCTCAAACATGGACTATTCATACACCAAATACCAATTCAAAAACTACCCATCAAAATTAGCATTTATAGGACAATTGCCAAACTCAAATTAAAGGCCATTTGCATACTTACATACATCATCAAAATCACCAATATAAGCCAACTCACATGGCTATATGTAACAGCCCGGTTTAGATCCTAGTCAGAACAGTGATTTTGGGACCACAAAACCGAGTCAAAAAATATTTTAATATTATTTTCTGTGTTTACAACATGATATGAGATATGTGTGAAAATTTCGTGTGAAAATTTTATCGTTTAATAGCTTAATTTGAGAAAAGGACTAAATCACGTAAAATGTAAAAGTTGCATGCTATAAGTTAAGAGTGTCTATTTGCTATGGTTTATTAAATCAAAGGTCCTTATGATGTTATTAGACCATTGATAGTGTTAATGGACATAAATGGACATATATTAGGTGATTTTATATGGTTTCATTAAAGGTTTAAATTGGAAATTAGTAAATAATCTTTTTATTAACTAAAACAAAATTAAAATTGGTTTCATTTCATCATATTCAACTGAAACTTGAGAAAGAAAAAAGGGTTTTAAGCTTTCAAACATTCGGCCACGGTTCAAGCTTGATTCAAGGTTCGTTTTTACTTGGTTTTTGATAATTTTTACGTTTTTAAGATCGTTACTTTGAATACTAGTTAGCCCATGCTTGAATTTTTGAATTTGATGATGATTTTGTGTTTGGCCATTGTTGAGAGCTTGATGATTTTTGTGTTTGATGATGAAAAATAAATATGTGTTATAGATTTTCATGTTTAATTAAGTGATTTTTAGTAAAAATGCCTATTTGGGATTAAATTGTGAATTTTGTAAATTTAGGGGTTAAAATGTGAAATAAATGAAAGAAATGGACTGTAGGGACCTTAGTGAAACTTGGCCAGCATGAGTGTGGTGAAATTTTGAATATTTTGTGTTTTGTGAATTAAGGACTAAATTGTGAAAAATGTAAAATGTTAAGAGAAAAAGTGTAATTTTCCCATTTATGTGTTTATGGATTAATTTGAATGAATGTGAGATTGAATAAGTCAAATTTAAATGTGATTAGATCAAGAACTGAAGAAAAAGGGATTAGATTGGGGGAAATAAAAAATCGTTGAATAGCTGTTTATTACTGTCCAAATCTGTACGAGGTAAGTTCAATTGCAAATAAATGTATTTGAATTGATTTATTCATGCTTTTATGATATTTAAATATAATGAATGAATATATAAAATTGAGAAAACATCGATCGAATTATGACGTCCGAAAGCCCCAAACGAACCATAAGAATAGTTAGGATACATATGTCATGACATAGGATTCCAGTATGTGATTTCGTGTAAGACCACATCTGGGATGATGGCATCGATTTGAGATTTATGTGTAATACCATGTCTCGGACATTGGCATCGTATATGATTTCGTGTAAGACCTTGTCTGGAATAATTGCATCTATATTTGATAACATGTAAGACCACGTCTGGGACGTTGGCATTGTACGAGTTTACGAGCTATCCAAGTATCCTTATCAATTTTGAACGGTTCAATGGGTAATATCGAGAATGGAATGAAAATGTAAATGAGTATTCTACTTAGGTACGTATGATGTGTATATGTTATTCAAGAATGAAAGGTGAGTATGTGTATAAATAATGACATGTTAATTTTACAAGAATGAATGGTGGTTAAATGCAAGTGCATTAAGAACAAGTGAGTTAGATGTGAATTATGAAATTTGTGTATGTGATTTGCTATGTATTCCATGAATTAATTGGCTTATATTTATTTTATATATTAGGTTTATTTGTATATCGCTTACTAAGCTTTTGAAAGCTTACTTTGTGTTTGTTTTTCATTATTTTATAGATTATCGAAGCTACCGTGAGCTCAGGGACCGTCAAGAATCATTATCACACTATCGAACGACATTTTGGTACTTTTGAAGTTGTAAATATTAATCTATGACATGTATAGGCTAGTGATGTTAAATATGTGTTAAGTGTATTTCTTGCCATGTGATATGGCATGAATATGATTGAGACTATGGAATTGGTTTTAGTATAGTCTATGTGATGGAAAAATGTTATAATTGATGTATATATATGGTCTTGTGTGAATGGTCATCTTGGTATGAGTTTGAGTTTAATTATATGGCGTTTGAGACAAATGGATTGGGATGATTTTAGTTCATGAAATTGGTATACATTGATATGAATTCGAGTATGAAATTGATTGGTGATATTATGGTTTGAATTATGAATTTTTGGGTACGGTTTTGGGTGCTATTTGGTCATGAATTATGCTTTTGTTGATCCTTGTAGAGATGACCCTTTTTGGGTGCCATGTTGGCCTTATAAATGGCCTATTTTTGTCCACACGAGTAGAGACACGGGTGTGTGTCTAAGTCGTGTGCGACACACGATTATGTTACACGGCCGTGTGTCCCCTGGGGTACCCTATGATTTAAAGTCAGTATACCATATAGTTTTGACATGGCCTAGACACACGGACGTGTCTATCGATCATGTGTGGCACACGGGCTGGCACATGGGCTTGTGGTCGGCCATGTGACCCAGGTCAGTAACCTCCTTAATTTTCCTACGGCCATGGCACACAAACGTGTCCTCGGCCGTGTGATGCAAGACAGTATGTATACCATGTTTTCACATGGCATGTGACACGGGCGTGTCTGGTGGCTGTGTAAGGCACATAGCCTGTTCACACGGGCGTGTGACCCTTATATCTTTGAAAATTTTCTATGTTTTCCAAAGTTTGTGAATAATATGGGTTTAGTCCCAAACCTCTTCTAAGCATGTTTAAGGTCTCGTAGAGCCTTATAAGGGACATTGTAAATGTTTAATTGAATTTCGATTATGAATGCTTAAGTGTATGTGAATGAGGTGTGTTATCCGGTAATGCCTCATAACCCAATTTCGATGATGTATACGGGTTAAGGGTGTTACATTTAATTGGAATCAGAGCTACAGTTTAGTCGATTCTATGACTAACGCAGCGTGTAAGAGTCTAGCCATACATGCCATATATATTAACTGCGATAGTGTGATGATTCTTGACTGTTAAAATGTATTTATCAAATAGTAAATAGATCCTAATTGAGCCGTAGCTGATGGTGTAGAAAGTAATGCACCGACTCCTTCTCAAGGGGCAGCGCCGGCTAAATCTTGGCCAATTACAAGTAGCCACGAGGGAAAGGCTAAGCAAGCCTTCTTCGAGATAATGAACGAATGGTTTACACAATATATTCGTACAAATCCAGCTGTTCAACAACCTCCACCCCATCCTAATCCTCCTCAGATACCTGTAATACCTCAAGTTATTGATCCGATGAGATTAAATAAGCCCCCGGTTGATAAAATCAAAAAACATGGGGCTGAATAATTCAGAGCCACTGTTGATGACGATGCTGAGCGAGCTGAATTCTGGCTTGATAATACTGTCCATGTGTTTGATGAGTTATCTTGTACCCCTGACGAGTGCATTAAATATGTTGTATCGTTGCTTCGAGATTCTGCACATCACTGGTGGAACATACTGGTTTCGGTAGTTCCAAAAGAACGAGTTACTTGGGAGTTCTTTCAGGCATAATTCTATAAGAAATACATTAGTCAGCGATTCATTGATCAAAAATGCAAAGAATTCCTCGAGTTGAAATAGGGTCGCATGACAGTTACAGAATATGAACGAGAATTTGTGAAACTCAGTAGATATGCCTGAGAATGTTTATCAACTGAAGCAATAATGTGTAAAGATTTGAAGACGGCTTGAATGAAGATATTAAGTTGTTAGTCGAAATTCTTGAAATAAAAGAGTTTGTAATACTAGTCGAGAGAGCATGAAAAGCTTAAGAGCTCGGGAAAGAGAAAAGAAAGGCTGACTTTGAAGCTAGAGAATCACAAAAGAGATCATCGAGTAAGTCATTTTAGTCGGCAACAAAAAAATTTCGAGATGACCTTAGCCATTCAAAGGCTACTGCGGGTTATTCTAGACGAGATCGAGATAGACCACCTGTGAGCTCGAGAGCTACCTCGGTAGCTAGTGTTGGTAACATTCGACCGAACCAACCTGAGTGTAAACATTGCGGTAAATGATATCCTGGCAACTGTAGATTGAATGATCGGGCTTGTTTTAAATGTGGATCGATGGATCACTTCATTCGTGAATGCCCTAAGTTAGTTGAACAAAACACAGTGTAGAATATGAGACCGAGTAACATGGTAGCTCAAGGTAGACCACCTAGAAACACAAGTAATGTGGCTGGTAGCCAGAGGGGAACCAAAGACACTTTTGTTAGATCTAAGGCTCGTGCACCTGCCAGAGCTTATGCTATTCACACTCGCGAAGAGGCTTCATCCCCAGACATTATTACTAGTACTTTCACTCTCTATGATACTAATGTTATTGCAATGATTGATCCTGGATCGACTCATTCTTATGTATGTGAAACTTTAGTATCTAGTAAGACTTTGTCTGTAAAGTCTACTAAGTTTGTGATTCGAGTATCAAACCTCTTAGGCCGGTGTGTTTTTGTTTATAAGGTGTGCAAGAATTGTCTGTTAATGATTAGAGATTTATGTTTTCCTGCTGACTTGATATTGTTACCATTTGATGAATTTGATATAATTTTGGGTATGGATTGGTTAACACTATATGATACGATAGTGAACTGAAAACGAAAGACAATAGATTTGAGATGTCAGAATGATGAGATGATTCGGATTGAGTCTAGTGATTTGAATGGTTTGCTGGCAGTGATTTCATTGATGTTAGCTCAGAAATATGTGAGAAAGGGTTGCAAAGCTTATTTTGCTTATGTACTTGATACTAAAGTGACTGAAAAGAAGATCGAATCAGTTCCAGTTGTATGTGAGTATTCAGACATGTTTCCCAAAGAGTTACTGGGTTTATCGTCGATCTGAGAGGTAGAGTTTGGTATTGAGTTAGTGCCGGGGACAACTCCGATATCGATAGCTCCGTACAAAATGGCACCGACTGAATTAAAAGAATTGAAAACTCAGTTGCAAGAATTGACAGATAGAGGTTGCGCACAACCGAGTTTTTCTCCCTGGGGTGCACCAGTTTTGTTTGTGAAAAAGAAAGACGGAACTATAAGGATTTGCACCGACTATCAACAACTCAGTAAAGTGAATATAAAGAATAAATATCCTCTGTCACGTATAGATGATTTGTTAGATCAGTTGAAAGGAGCTACAATGTTTCCAAAGATTGATTTGAGATCGTGTTATTATCAGCTACGAGTGAAAGACTCTGATGTGCCAAAAACTACTTTCCGAACAAGGCACGGACTTTATGAGTTTTTAGTTATGCCTTTTGGACTAACTAATGCACCTGCTGCTTTTATGAATCTAATGAATCGGATCTTCAGACCATATTTGGATCGATTTGTAGTTGTGTTTATAGATGACATTTTGATCTATTCCCGTGATGAATCTGAGCATGCTGAACATCTGATAGTAGTGCTACAAACTTTGTGTGATAAACAATTGTATGTGAAGTTTAGTAAATGTGAATTCTGGTTGTGTGAAGTTGGTTTCTTGGGACATGTATCAGCATCGGGCATTCGGGTTGATCCGAGCAAGATTTCTGCAATACTAGATTGGAAGCCTCCGAGAAATGTTTCCAAAGTCTGAAGCTTTTTGGGACTTGCTGGTTATTACAGACGATTTATAAAAGGTTTCTCTATGATTGAAACTTCGGTGATGAAACTGCTTCAGAAAGATGTTAATTTCTAGCGATCAGAAAAGTGCCAGAACAGTTTTGATCAATTGAAAGCCTTGTTGATTGAAGCTCCAGTGTTAGTTCAGTCAGAATTAGGTAAAGAATTCGTGATCTATAGTGATGCATCTTTTAATGGTTTAGGCTATGTTTTGATGCAGGAAGGAAAAGTCATAGCTTATGCCTCAAGACAGTTAAAGCCGCACGAAAAGAACTATCCGACACACGATCTGGAACTGGTAGCTATTGTGTTCGCGTTGAAGATTTGGTGCCACTATCTGTTCAGTGAGAAATGTCATGTTTATCTCGATAACAAAAGCTTAAAATATTTGATGACTCAGAAAGATCTGAATCTACGATAGCGAAGATGATTAAAGTTGTTAAAGGATTATGAGCTAGTGGTTGACTACCATCAAGGAAAAGCCAATGTTGTTGCTGATGCTTTGAGTCATAAATCTTTGTATGCTTTACGTGCGATGAATACTCAATTAGCTCTATCTAATGACGATTCGATTGTAGCTGAATTGAAAACGAGACTGTTATTTATACAGTAGATTTATGAAGCTCAGAAAGTTAATAATCAATTGTTAGCAAAACGGGCTAGTAATGGCTTATTTTGGTATGATTAAGTAGGTCATTATGATATATATTCATATGTGTTATGTTAAGAACATGTGATCAAATGATGTTAATGCATAGTAAAATCCAAGGTAAGATTGTAATGATATGTCTTGTTGAATGATGAAGTTTGTTAAATTTGAATACTTGGAATGGTTGGTATTGGCTGTGTTTCAAGTGCAAGTCTTGGGTGAAATTTTGGGTGAGAAATGAAGCTAGAAATGGCTTCATTTTGTCCACATAGGCAGACACACGGGCATCTGTCTAGATTGTGTGTGACACACGGCCTGCAGCACGAGCGTGTCCCAGGGTCACACGGGCGTGTGAGCCCTGTACCTTGGAAAAATTTTGTAATTTCGCGAAAAATTTCTAGAGGTTCCGATTAAGTCTCAACTTGATTCTATTGCTCGTATTGGACCTCGAGGGTCCAATTAAGGGACATTTTGAATAATCTCGGTAAATTTTAGTAATTTATAAGAATTATCTATAAAATGTTCTAAATGTTTCGGTCATACTCTTAAACTCTGTTCCAACGACGGGTACGGGTTAGGGGTGTTACATGTACCGTTATTTATCTATTTCTCACAAATTCACATCTTCAATATACCAGTTGAACCATTAAGAATAGAAGTCGGATACTCAGAAGTCTCGCACACTAAGTGCCAATATCATGGCTCGAAGCCAACTCAATATAACTCGCACCCGAAGTGCTAATATCATGGCTCGAAGCTAAATCTGTGAAGCTCGCACCCGAAGTGCCAATATCATGGCCTGAAGCCAAATAAATGTATCCCTTAATGACATGTCACTAGTATCCTAATATATTCCTAAGGTTCAACTGAGATTTTCAATGCCAAATCATTGTCAATAGGATCCGTTGAGTCAAATTCACAATTCATACAATATCAAAGCATTTTAAAACATAATTATATCAATGCTTAACACATACGAACTTACCTCGGACGTAAAAACGATGACACGGGTCAACTAATCTAAAACTTTGTTCTTTCCTCGATCGAAGTCTGTATTTAGCTTTTCTTGATCTATATAATATCAAATTCAGCTTATTCAATTATCTCTCTATTCAATTTAATCCAAAAATTCACTTTAAGGCATTTTTACACATTTACTCTTAGAATTTCACAACTTTTACAATTAATCCTTATTTCATAAAATCACAAATTCATGAAATTCAATACCAATCCATGCTAGCCAAATTACAATTAGGTCCCTAGCAGCCCATATTTTTCATTTATTTCACATTTTAACCATAAAGTTTCCACATTTCACAATTTATTCCCTAATTTGCATTTTCACTAAAAATCACTTAACAAAACTTGTATATCCATCAACAAGCATTCATAATCTATCAAGAAACTTCAAAACTCATGTTTATTTATCAATGGAAATATTCAAAATCTTTAATAGTTTTGCAAAATAGTCCCTGGGCCAGCTAGAACTAGTTGCAATGATCTCAAAAACATAGAAATCATTAAAAACGGGACGAAAACCATTCCTAATTGAGAATAAATACCTTGACCAAATGATATCCCTAAAATTTTGTTTCCTCTCTTCCAAAAATCAGTGGAGAAGATGATACAAAACAATTTTTTTTCTTTTCTTTTCTTTTTTTATGTTTAATAATCAAATTACAATATTAACCTTTAACATGTAAAAACACCTAATTATATGTCCAAAAATGTCCACTCACCCTTTTAAAGGTATAATTACTAATTAAGGACTTTACTTTAAGGTTCCATAGCTATTTAGTACCTTTAGCTATTAGAACATCACTTTTTCACTTTGCACGATTTAGTCCTTTTTATCAAATTAATTAATCAAACGATAAAATTTCTAAACGAAACTTTCACACAATAATATTATCATTCCATAGACACTAAAAGAATAATAAAATAAATATTTTGACCTCAAATTTGTGGTCCTAAAACTACTTTTTCGATTTGACTAAAAATGGGCTGTTACAAAACAGGCTCGGTGCTCTAAGAATTTGCAAAAATGAATGGGTTACGCACTCCGAATTATCCCCCCAGACAAGTTTAGGTTGACTCCAACTCATCAGAATGAGGGGGCTAATCTTCAGAAGGAAGGTGCCACTCAGGAGTACCCTAGAATGGAGGATGAATAAGACACTACATTTCAGCCGTAATTTTCTACACCAAAGGGGCATGTTATACGAAGCCCAACTTGCCATGCGCCTTCAATGGGTGGGAGATCTCACCACACACATGTCAAAGGAAAGGGAAAAGCTCATTTGGAAATGAAGCGGGCACCATAGTGGGATGAGGAAGAGGAGGATTGAACATTTTATTTTTGTTTTCAAAGACTTGTATTAATTTTTGGATAATTTTGATTCAGACACTATAGGAGTAGGATTAATAGTAGATTTTTAGTTATGTTTTGTTTAGGTTTTCTATAGAGGAACCCAACACGAAGGAGACACAAACAATTCGAGCTTTGCACGATTAAAGGCGGAAGCACCCACCATTAGCAATTGGAGCGACCACAATCAATTGGGTAATTTCTTTTCTTATCTATTTATAGGCTACATATTGAGGACAATGTGTCAACTAAATATTGGGGGCTAACATAATAAGCATAATTATTTTCAATTTCTACATTTGTCTTTGATTTTTTCTTATCTGTAGTATGCTTCAGCTTGTAAAAATACAAGTGATTGGTTAGGAGCATGTACATAGGTTGCTTATGTTTACAAAAAAATTTAGCATGATGATAGGTGATCTTAAATTTTTTATTATTAGACTCCTAAGTTTTATATGTTACACTATAAAAAGGTATTAAGCAATCAATTGAACCAAATGATATAGAAAATACAAGGAAACGAGCATGTTAGTATGAATAATAAATGGTTGAATTTGAGTTTATTTGGTTGATTAAGTTTGAGATATTTAGGGATGAACTAAGGCATTGTTTGAAACATATCCAAAGTGAAAAACCTAACCTATTTGTATTTCACCTTTAGTACCAATTTTTGAGCCTGTTGACACTTCTTGATGAACCTCATTACAAAGCCCGAGCCTAAAAATGTTAATTTTTATTTGCCCTTTTTCTTTGGTTATGCACTGCACGACTATAAATGTTGGCCATACATATTGAAGGTTAAGTAGATACATCACAGCAAAGTTTGTAAAAATAGAGTGAAATAGGAAAAGTGGTGTGATATAGGAACTATAAGGTAGCTTAATGTGCGAAACAAAAAGAAAATTAGTACGAGTAGAACAAGTCTTAAACCAGTGAAAAAGCAGTCATGAATGAGATATATTGAAAAAGAGAAAAAGTCACAAAGTCACAAAATAAAGAAAAAATCATTCATTAGTGCACAAAAACTCATAAGCTATGCCGTAGTTACTATGCCATACTATGACTTCTTATATATGGAGAAACAAGGAAGGTGAAAAAAGGAGAAATAAGGCAGTGAGTGGGTAAGGGTCACTAAGGGGGAAGAATAAGGATCAATACGATGTGTCAAACTATTTTCGTGTTTGTAACCCTCTTAATGCTTACTTCGAATTCCATAAATGTCCTAAGCCTCAAAACGTTACAAGCCGAAAAGTCCTATGTGACCTAAATATCCTTATACATGAATGGGCATCATACAAAACATATGCATAAATGACTATTCATATTCTGCTCGGATAATCAAAGTACTTGTATAATTTATTGATGGATTCGTACAAGTGATGTAGCACCCCTAACTCATCTCCGTCATCGGATTAGGTTACGGAACATTACTATACAAATAAGAAAGATTTAACATCACATTATTTAAACAACTTAAATATTAATAAACCATTCATTCAAATGCATATTGTCCATAAATCGAGCCCTCGAGACCCTAAAAATAGCTTAGAAGCAATTCGTGACTAATTTGAAACAAAATGGAAAGTTTCCAAAAAAGTTGCAAAAATTGGAAACATGGGTCACACGGCCGTGTGGAATCACCCCAAGCCGTGTAACTTTCAAACAAGGGACACACGGCTGTGTCCCAGCCTATGTCCTCACCCGTGTAACTTTCAAACAGGTCGTGTGCCAGACCGTGTAACTCTCTGAGTTGCCTCACACCCCCATGTGTCAGGCCATGTAACTCACTGGCTTAAACCCTAAGCATACCTCAGATGACACACGGTCGTGTTGATAGGTCGTGTGTCGTGTGAACCCAAAATTTCACCTAAAATCAAGATATTGCATAACCTAACCATGCATAAACATTCAATCCAACTGTGCACACTTTCAAAAGACCTAAACATCATCTACGCACACATAAAGTTTCCATTTCAAATACCCTAATTCAACTAACCAATATTCCATTCAAAGGCACCACAATTATATCCAAACAACACTTGCCTAAAGATGTCAATATTGCCACATTTCATTCATTATAACTTAATTCAATTACTTACCAAAATATACCACAAATGACCATTATCAAACCATTTTAAACATACCTTAAAGAGCCTTATCTTCAAGCATAAGCAAGTGACCAAAAATGACAAAATTTGGTAAACATTAAAGTGCACCAACCAAACGTAATCTTCAAAAGCTTATACATGCCAAATAACCATTAACACATTCACCAATATAACGTAATAAGTCATCCTATACATGCCATTATAAACCTTGGACAATATACTAAAAAACTATTGAATTGTATGCTAGTTAGTGTGATAAATCTCCAACGACCTTTCAACCAAATCGAGCTTTCAAAAATCTATAAAACATAGGAAAATAACTATGTAAGCAACAAATGCTTAGTAAGCTTGTATAAACTTTAAACATAACTTACAATTTCCAATAATAAAATTCATAGATTAAACAAAAACCTTTACCAATTTCATGAGATTAGTATAAGCATATTCAAGCATCATCAAGTTCACATGTTGGTACGTTTATTAACTACTCATGTAAACTCATTTATACCATAAGTAGGTTTCATAAGATACATTACATACACATCAACACTTTCATAAAGTCATGAACATTTCCATTAAATCACTTACCGTTCTATTCCTTTTCTTACCCATTGAACCATCTAGAATTACATAGGATACTCAGGAAAGCTCACACATGTGTGCCTTTACATATAATTGTAACCTTTCCTTTACATCAATGCTCACACGAGCCGTAAAATTGGTCTGCTCACACGAGTTGTCGGTCAGAATGTAAGCTACACGATGATGCTCACACGAGCTGTGGAGAATCCATAACAAATGCAGGACCTTAGCCATCTGTAGGAAATTCAAAACCAGCACCCAGAACATAAAATCCCTAATGACATGTCATTTGTATACTAAGAATTCTTAAGGTTCAACCGAGACTTGTTATTTATCAATTCATCATAGCATTAATACTTTTATGTTCAAATTAAGTTATAATTAAACAACATAATAAATAATTAATTTGGCTAGCATTAGAATGATCATAGTTTATACGAACTTACCTCGATAAATACAGTTTTAAAACGAAACTGACAACTAATCCTTCACTTAGCTTTACGAAACTGACAACTAATCCTTCACTTAGCTTTTCCTCGATTTTGATCCGTTTGGCTCGTTTCTTAATCTAACTAAAAATTTTATTCAATTAAAATCATTCAAATAACTTAACATAGTTAATTCAAGCCTATAATCCATTTTAATAAAAATTTACAAAATTACCACTAATACTTTAACATTTATGCAATTTAGTCCCTAAACCCGAAACTTGCAATTTCACCAGTTTTAACCATAATTCATGCTAGCTGATTTTTACCTAATCCTATAATAGCCCATATTTATCCATAATTTACATTATTTTCCTTGAATTTTACCATTTTCATAAATTAGTCCCTAAACTTGAAAATCATCAAAAATTACTTAACAAAATACTTATATCTAACAACCAATCTTAATAATCTATCAAAAAATTTCAAGAAGGTGACAAATCCATCCATGGTAAATTTCTAAACATTTAAATATTTAAAAATTGACCCTCGGGCTAGCTAGATTAAGCTAATACGTGTCTAAAAACATAAAAATCTTTAAAAACGGGATCAAAAAACATACCATGCATCAAAAATCAGGTTGGCCAAATTTTTTCCCCACCTAACCCAAGCTATTTGGTTAAGAAAAGAAAGTCTGAAGAAGATGATCAATTTTTATTAGATTTATTTTAGTTTTAATTATTTAATTACTAATATAACCTATAAATTTTCATGAAATTTACCGTGCAACCTATCCATGAATATCCATCAACTTCAAATATGGTATAATTAACATTCAAGTCCATTAGTTCACCTTTTCATAGCCATTTAACCCATTTAACTAAAGAACTCAACTTTTGCAGCTTTTACAATTTAGTCTTTTTTAATTAATTAAATATATAATATTAAAATTTCTTAACCAAATTTTAATATGACCTTAAAAATAATAGCTCAATTTTTAGAAATGAGGTCCCGATACCAAATTTTATAAAACCACTTAAACTTTAAGGCCATACCACTTGAACTTGCTTATTCGTTCAAATAGCATAAATTTCCAATTCAAAATTTATTTTAATACTATATTTAAATTTTAAATATTAAATAATAACATTTACGAACTTACTCATCGGATTTGTTGTAACAGCCTGTTTTTAGGTCAAAACGGAACAATGGTTTCGGAACCACTTAACTGAGTCAAAATATTTATTTTATTATTTTAATAAGGTTTACAGCATGATATAATGATAGTATAAAAATTTCGTTAAGAAATTTTACCGTTTAAATGCTTAATTTGTTAAAAAGGACTAAATCGCGTAACGCGTAAAAGTTGAGCACCATTGTTTAAAGGTATTAAATTGCTATGGTTTTTTAGTATGAGAGTCCTTGCATGTGAATTAGACCTTAAATGATATAGTGGAAGTTGTTGGCTTGGTATTTTTGAAATTATTAAAGTCCATTAAGGTTATATTGGTAAAATGTTAATTAAGGTTAATAATAATAAAACAAAAACCAAAATTCTAATTTCCATCATCTTCATTGCCAAAAATTGAGAAGAAAAGAATAGGAAACTTAGGTTTTCATTCAGCCAAGCTTGAATCCTCAATTAAGGTACGATTTTTGTCTCGTTTTTAATAATTTCTACGTTTTTGAGTTCGTGGCAGTTTAATCTAGCTGACCCGTACCTTCATTTTTAACACTGTTAAAGATTTTGAGATATGCCACTGTTGAATACTTTGGTATTTTGAAGTTTCTTGTTAGATTATTGATGCTTGTCAATAGATACACAAGTTTTATAAAGTGATTTTTTGACAAAAAAGAGAATTAGGGATTAAATTGTAAAAGATAAAAATGTTGTGGCTGGAAATATGAATACAATGAAAATACGGGTTGCTATGAGGTTATATGAAATTTTTCTATACATGGGTTAAGGGTAAATTGCATAAATTTGCCATTTTGTGTATAAAGGACTAAATTGCAAAGTAGTCAAAAGTATAGGGGCAAATGTGTAATTTGCCAAATATGTCTGAATTGAATTAAATGGTTACTAAAAATGTTGAATTTGTTAATATATAGACCAAGATAAGCTAAGTTAGGGTTTAGATCGGGGAAAGGAAAAGATTAACGAGTAGCCGTTATTTAATATTCGAGCAACTTGAGGTAAGTTCATATAATTAGAATCAAAATTTAAATTAGTTGTATGTATTTGAAATAAATGTATATATATTGAATATATGTGATTTATGGAATAAGGATGCCTAAAGTAATGCTTACCGTGAAATACGAAACCCGTTTGAACCGTAGAAAGTCGTAGGATACAAGTGACATGTCACTAGGGTTACCGTTTAGTCGAGCTCCAACATTTGTTGCGTGCTCACCATAGTTCATATGAGCTTACCATTTTAGCTCTTCAGGACTTACCGTTTCAGCTCTACGGAGCTTACCGTTCAGCTCTTTAGAGCTTACCGTTTATCAGCTCAGAAGGAGCTTACCGATCATGACTCGGAAGAACGGAAATGATGATAGATTGACGGATTACCCATTTATACACTTAATGTGTATCACCCGAGTATATTTTGATATTTCAATAGGTTCAACGGGCATAATACCGATATGAAATATGAAGATTATATGATATAAGGGCTATATGTTTTACATGAATTATGAGTTACATGATTTACATGAATTATATGAGTTACATGGATAATATGATACATGAGATACTTATATAATTAGTATTTGGTGGTTATATGAATGTTACATGACTAACTTATGAATGGTGATGTGAATAGGCATTATGAGGAAATAGGTTGGATTTTAATTTGTTATAATGCTTATTGTCATTTGGTAAGTTTAATTCTATATTATGCATGCTTACTAAGCTTAATGCTTACTCCGTTTATTCTTCCGTGTTTTATAGATTTGGAAGTTTGCTCGATTTGGATAAAGGCGGAGATTATTATCACACTATCCAGGCGACTTTTTGGTACTTTTGGAACTTATGGAAAATATGTAAATATGGCATGTTTAAGCTAGTTTATAGGTTGTGTGAAGTATGACCATCTTATGTTGATGATATTGATGTGAATTTGGTATATGAATGAGCTATATGATATGGCTTGAATTAGTAGTAATGGTTGTTTTGATTGTATATATATGTGATTCCATATGATGAGTTTTGGCTTATAAAGGATGGAATGGATGATGTAAATGTTATTTTGATATGTGGTTTATACATGCTTGATTCATGAATGAAAAATTGGTAAATTTGAATGATATCAAATGAGGTATGTGTGCACGAATATGTTGGTAATGACAAGATATAGTGAGTTGATATGAATTGTTTGAAATTAGTTATATTTTGTACCTGAAATGGTTATAAAATGATTGCCAATTGGGTTGTGAATTGTGGTAATGAATGCTTGTGATATTAGGGTGGAAATATGGCTTTGTAAATAGCCTATTTTTGCCCACACAGGTAGGGACATAAGCGTGTGTGTCAGCCGTGTTGTTCAAAGGCCATTTTGAAATGAGCCTGAGTAGGCTACAACGTCACACACACACGGGTGTGTGCTAGGCCGTGTGGCCAAGTCAGTTTTGAGCAAGGGTAGACACACAGGCGTGTGACGGGCCATGTAGCCAAGTCAGTAGCCTCCCTAATTTTCACACGGCCTGGCACACGAGTGTCTTGTGACCGTGTGGACAAGTCAGTATGTATGCCCTATTTTGCCACGACCTAGACACTGGGCATGTCTAATGCAGTGTGAAGCACATGGCCTGTTCACATGGGTGTGTGATAGTTGAAATGTTGAAAATTTTCTAAGTTTCTTAACTTTGTATTATGTTACGATTTAGTCCCAAATGTATGATTAAAGTTTGATATGTTTGATTTAAGTACATAATGGATGTGAATGAATGTTATTGATTGAATTATGATGTTTCTAGATAAATAATTATTCTGAATTGAATTACAAGTCTGGTAATACCTCTTAACATATTCTGGCGACGGTTGCGGGTTAAGGGTGTTACATTTTATTGGTATCAGAGCTACAGTTTAGTCAATTCTAAGACTACCGTAGTGTATATGAGTCTAGCTATACATGCCATATATATATAATCTGTGATAGTGTGATGACTCCTGACATTTTAAATGTGTTTTCAAAGTGCAAATGAATCCAAATCGAGCGATAGCTGACGAAGTAGAGAGTAATGCTTTGCTCCCACTCAAGTGACAGCGCCTTCTGAACCTAGACCTATAGTAAGTAGTCATGGAGGAGAGGCTAAAGAAGAAAATCTAGATGATGAATGATTGGTTCTCTGAGTATGTTTGAACAAATTCGGCTGCTCAACAACCTCCACCCCTACCTATTCCCCAACCAATACCCATAGCTCCTCAAGGTTTGGAATTTCTAAGACCGAACAAACCACTAGTAGATAGAATCCAAAAATACGGGGCTCAAGAATTCAGGGATACAATTGATGATGGTCTTGAGAAAGCTGAATTATGGCTTGAGAATACCATTCGAGTGTTTGATGAATTGTCGTGTACACTGGATGATTACGTAAAAGGTGATGTATCTTTGCTAAGGGACATAGCGTATCAGTGGTGGAACACATTGGTGTCGATAGTGCCCAGGGAACGAGTGATTTGGGAATTCTTTTAGACGGAATTCTGTAAGAAATACATAAGCCAACTATTTCTGGATCAAAAGCATAAAGAGTTTTTAGAGCTTAAACAGGGTCGTAGGATCGTAATTGAATATGAGAGAGAATTTATTCAGTTAAGCAAATACGCTCGAGAGTGCATGGCTACCGAAGAGATGATGTGTAAACGGTTTGTAAATGGGTTAAATGAGGATATCAAACTCCTGGTCAGAGTTCTAGACTTGAAAGAATTTGTTGTCATGATTGATAGAGCGTGCAAAGCCGAAGAGCTTAGTAAAGAGAAAAGAAAATCCGATTCTGAGACTAGAGACTTCGAAAATAGATCTGTGGGAAAATCACACCAGTCAATATCAAAGAAATCCAAAGATTTTCATCCTCACCCTACTACTTTTACGGGGACTTCGATTAGAGGGAAATGCAAGACAATTTAACTCAAAACCTCAAACGACATCTGTTGCTAGTGTGGGAAGTGTTAGGAATGTTGGGCCTAAATGCAAGCATTGCAATTGGCGACATTATGGTGATTGTAGACTTAAGAGTGGAGCTTGCTTTAGATGTGGATCTTTTGATCACTTTCTCCGAGATTATCCAGAAAAGTCTATGGCTGAAAGAGATCAACCAGCGAAAATTAGCAACACGTCTACTAGAGGGAGACCACCCCGAAATACTAGGAATACGAGTGGTAAGCGAGGTGCTACTAGAGATACTACAGTGAGATCTGAGGCACAAGCACCTGCCCGAGCTTATGCTATCCGTGCACGTGAGGAGGCATCATCTCCAAACGTTATTATTGATACTTTTTCTCTCTTTGACACTGAGATAGTTGCGTTGATTGATCCTGGATCAACTCATTCATATATCTGCATGAATTTAGTGTTTAAAAAGAGTTTACATGCTCAGTCTACAGAGTTTGTAATTGAAGTATTGAACCCCCTAGGCAAATCTGTTCTAGTTGATAAAATTTGTAGAAATTGTCCTTTGATGACTCGGGGTTACAGTTTTTGGGCTGACTTGATGCTTCTACCGTTTGATGAGTTTGATGTGATTTTGGGCATGGATTGGCTAACTATACATGATGCAGTTGTGAATTGCAGATGAAAGATTATCGATTTGAAATGTCAAAACTGTGAAATTCTTCGGATTAAGTCTGATGATTTGAGTGAATTGTCTACTATGATATCGTCCTTGATGGCTCAGAACTGTATGAAAAAGGGTTGTGATGCATATCTTGCATATGTACTGGATACTAACATATTGGAATCGAAAATTGAATCTGTACCAATGGTGTGCGAGTTTACAAATGTATTTCTAGAAGAACTACCGGGATTACTGCCAATTAGAGAGGTCAAATTTGGTATTGAATTAATACCAAGAACAACACCTATATCGATAGCTTCGTATAGAATGGCACCGACAGAGTTGAAAGAGTTGAAAGCTCAGTTGCAAGAGTTAACAGGTAGAGGTTTTGCTAGACCGAGTTTCTCGCCTTGGGGTGCTCTGATATTATTCGTGCAAAGAAAGACGGATTGATGAGAATTTGTATCGATTACAAACAACTGAACAAAGTGACTATAAAGAACAGTTATCCTTTACCACGGATTGATAATTTGTTTGATCAGTTGAAAGGGGCTACAGTATTTTTGAAAATTGATCTGAGATCGAGATATTATCAATTGCAAGTTAAAGAGTCTGATGTACCGAAAACAGCTTTCAGAACGAGGTACAGGACATTATGAATTTATTGTTATGCCGTTTGGTTTAACTACTGCTCCTGCTATTTTTATGGATTTGATGAATCGAATATTTAGACCGTATTTAGACAGATTCGTGGTTGTATTCATTGATGACATTCTGATCTATTCATGTGATGAGTCTGAACATACTGAGCATTTGAGAATTGTGTTACAAACTTTACGGGTTAAGCAATTATTTGCAAAGTTCAGCAAATGTGAATTTGGCTTCGAGAGGTTGGATTTCTGGAGCATATAGTTTCAGCTGAAGGTATCCGAGTTGATTCGAGTCAGATTTCTACTATTCTTGACTGGAAACCTCCTAAAAATGTATCTAAGATCAAAAGTTTCCTGGGATTAGTAGGATATTACCAAAGATTTGTGAAAGGATTTTTGATGATTGCAGTACTGTTAACTCGATTGCTTCAAAAAGATGTGAAATTCGAATGGAATGAGAAGTTTCAATAGAGTTTCGAATAGTTGAAAGCACTGTTAATAGAAGTGCCAGTTTTAGTTCAACCTGAATCGAGTAAAGAGTTTGTGATTTACAGTGATGTGTCATTAAATGGACTAGGTTATGTATGGATGCAAGATAGAAAAGTTGTAGCTTATTCTTCCCGACAATTGAAATCACATTAGAGGAATTACCCGACATGTGATCTTGAATTAGCTGCAATAGTATTCACATTAATGTTTTGGTGACACTATCTATACGGTGAGAAATGCCGAATATTTACCGATCATAAAAGCTTGAAGTATTGGATGTCACAAAGAGATTTGAATCTGTGACAACAAAGATGGCTTGAACTATTAAAAGATTACAAGTTTGTAATTGATTATCATCTGGGGAAGGCCAACGTTGTAGCCGATGCTTTGAATAGGAAGTCCTTATTTGCTTTACGGGAAATGAATACTCAAATAATGATATATCATGACGAATCTATTCTAGCTGAGATGAGAGCTAGACCGATATTTCTGCAACAAATTTGCAAAGCTCAGAAAGATGACAGCGAATTGTAAGCTAAACGAATTTTATGTGAGTCTACTTCTGATTCTGAATTTCATATTGGAACTGATGATTGCTTAATGTTTTGGAATAGAAATTGTGTACTGAAAGATACCGAACTCATTCAGAAGATTCTACATAAGGCACATAGTAGCCACTTTTTTGTTCATCCAGGTAGCACAAAAATGTATAACGATCTGAAACAATTGTACTGGTGGTTGGGAATGAAACAAGATATATCAGAGTTTGTATCGAGATGTTTAATCTGTCAACAAGTAAAAGCCAAACATCAAGTATCGTCAGGTTTATTATAGCCAGTGACGATTCCGGAATGGAAATGGGATAGAGTTATAATGGATTTTGCATCGAGATTGCCCCTGACTCTGAAAAAGAAAGACACATTTTAGGTTATCGTTGATAGACTGACAAATCTACTCATTTCATACCGGTACGTACGGATTACTCTCTGGATAGATTAGCTAAATTTTACTTTTCTGAAATTGTACGATTGCATGGTGTATCATTGTCTATTATTTCTGATAGAGACCCGAGATTTACATCAAGATTCTGGAAGAAATTACAAGAATCTCTTAGAACGAAATTGAATTTCAGCACAGCTTTTCATCCCCAGATAGACGGTCAGTCCAAAAGAATTATACAAATACTTGAGGATATGTTGCGTTGTTGCATTCTCGAGTTTGAAGGTAGCTGGGAAAAATACTTGCCTCTGATTGAATTTCCTTATAACAACAGTTTCCAAGCGAGTATAAAGATGGCACCATATGAAGTTCTTTACGGTCGTAAATGTCGAACACCGTTATACCAGACTGAATTAAGTGAGAAAAAGATTCATGGGGTTGAATTGATCAGAGAAACAGAAGAAAAAGTAAAAGTGATTTGCGACAGTTTAAAAGTAGCTTCAGATTGACAAAAATCTTACGCAGATTTGAAACGTAAAGAAATAGAGTTTCAGGTCAGAGATAGTGTATTCTTGAAAGTGTCACCATGGAAGAAAATTCTTTGTTTCGATCGTAAAAGAAAGTTAAGTCTGCGATTCATCGGGCCATATGAAATTGTTGAAAGAATAGGGCCTGTAGCATATCGATTATCGTTACCATCTGAGCTGGAAAAGATACATAATGTTTTTCATGTTTTGATGCTACGTCGATATAGATCAGATCCGTCACATGTGATTTCTCCCATTGATGTAGAGATATAGTCTGATTTGTCGTATAACGAAGAACCGATCAGAATTCTAGCTCGTGAAATCAAAAAAATTGAGAAATAAACATATAGCACTTGTGAAGGTTCTTTGGCATAAACACGGGATTGAGGAAGCTATGTGGGAACCCAAGGAAGCTATGCAAAAATAGTACCCTAACCTTTTTACCAGTAAGATTTTCGGGGACGAAAATCCTTAAAGGGGGGAGAGTTGTAACAACCTAATTTTAGGTCAAATCGAAACAGTGGTTTCGGAACCACTTAACCGAGTCAAAATATTTATTTAATTATTTTATTAAGGTTTACAGCATGATAGAATGATAGTATAAAAATTTTGATAAGAAATTTTACTGTTTAAATGCTTAATTCGGTAAAAAGGACTAAATCGCGTAACGTGTAAAAGTTGAGTACTACTGTTTAAAGGTATTAAATTGCTATGGTTTATTAATATGAGAGCCCTTGCATGTCAATTAAACCTTAAATGATATAGTGGAAGTTGTTGGCTTGGTATTTTTGAAATTATTAAAGTTTATTAAGGTTATTTTGGTAAAATGTTAATTAAGGTTAATAATAACAAAACAAAAACCAAAATTCTAATTTCCATCATCTTCATTGCCGAAAATTGAGAAGAAAAGAATAGGAAACTTAGGTTTTCATTCGTCCAAGCTTGAATCTTCAATTAAGGTAAGGTTTTTGTCCTGTTTTTAATGATTTCTACGTTTTTGAGTTCGTTGCAGCTTAATCTAGCTAACCTGTACCTTCGTTTTTAAAACTGTTAATGATTTTGAGATATGCTATTGTTGAATACTTTGGTATTTTGAAGTTTCTTGTTAGATTATTGATGCTTTTTTATAACACCCCAAATTTGGGCCTAGAAGTATTGGGCCTTGAGTGGGGGTCCGTAAGGAGGTTGTATATAGGTATTTAATTGTGCAATGAAATGAAACAATTAAATGTTTTCTTTAGTGGTTAATGGCTTTGAGAAGTGTTGGAGAAATCTTGGATTCAAACTTGGGCTTTAGCAAAAATTTTGGTATTAAGTGAAAAAAACCTGGATGCTTGGATGAGGGTTTTTAAATTATTGTGTTAAATAAATGACACAAGGAAGCTTGTAGTCTAGTGGTTGTGGCGTCATTAAGGTTGTATGGGAGCCTGGGTTCAAGCCTTGGCTCTTGCAATTTATTTTGGGTTTTTTAAAGGGAACCTGGACTTTGGCCTTTAGACCTTATAATTAATTGGGGATAAAATATGACACAGAAAGCCTTGTGGCTTAGTGGCAAGTAACGTGTGGAGCATTTAAGGGGAGGCATAGGTTCGAATCCCATGGCAAGCAAAGAGCATTTATTTTGCTAACAGGGGGCGGCAAGAGTTGGTGTTGAATTTAAACTCTAATGTTGGAGGGATCCCACATCAGGAAGCTAATATAAGAGTGGTTGTGAAGCTGGCTTTAAATAGAGGGAACCATGAGGAGAGTAAATGTACCTTTCTTGGCTGATCCCTTTCGCTGTATGGCGTGCTCGTTTGGGTTGGGCGTCGGCTAAGAGTTTTCGGAGCGTGGATTAACTCCAGTCTCCTATCAGGTGTGTATTTCTTACTACTCTAGCTGTAGGATGGCTACTTCGGGCCGCGATGGGTCGAAATGGGTCATGTGGGCCTACTGGGCCTAAGGGCCCAATTGGATAAGTTGTTTGATTGTGTAGTAAATATTGGGCTAGGCTAGGTGAATCTAATATTTGTGGCTAGATTTGGGCTAAAAGGGCCACACGAGCATGTGGGCCCATTTGGGCCGAGAATAGGCTTTAGGCCCATTCGTATTGTTATCCCTGTTTAGAATACTTTAGTTTACTAAAATTACTGAAATACGCTTAGTTTGTAAAAATACTAAAAACCCTCGATTTGTAAAATTACTGAAATACCTTCGACTTGTAAAATTACCAAAGTACCCCTGATTTATAGAATTACCATTTTACCCCGGATTTACATAATTACCATTTTACCCTTGATTTACCCTCGACTTACAGAATTACCGTTTTACCCTCGATTTATAGATTTACCCTCAACTTACAGAATTACTATTTTACCCTTGATTTACAAAATTACTAAAATACCTTTGGTTTGTAAAATTACCAAAATACCCCTAGTTTATAAAATTACCAAAATACCCTTGGTTTGTGAAATTACTGAAATACCCTCAATTTGTAAAATTACCAAAATACCCCTGATTTACAAAGTTATAGAAATACCCTTGACTTTCTAAAAATTATAGAAATACCATTGGTTTACAAAATTACTGAAATACCTTTGGTTTGTTGATTTACCAAAACACCCTTGTAGGATGAAATGACTAAAATACCCCTATTAGGGTAAAGTGACTGTAAAGCCCTTGTAGGGTAAAATGACCGTAATACCCCTGTATGGTAAAATGACGAATATGCCCTTATGTTCCGTATGACTGATGTGCTTAGGATTTACATATATTGATATTGGATTAGTTAAGTTTGAGTGACAGGTGGTGGTTATCGTAGGCGATTGATTTTGGAAATGTTTCAACTTCAACCCGTAACAGATGTGTACTAACCCTCGTAATAGCTTAGATTAATATTTGCTGAAAAGCCGAAAGCTTCATATTTTAGTGATTCAGGAATTAATATTTAGATCTATTTTCTACACACGTTTAAGTTGGATTCACAACGGATATGGGGTAGGAAGGTTTTTGGAACATTCTTCAACGAGTAGATCTCTTGGTAAGTATTCGAACGTTCTTTCCATTTGTATCTTGTGGTTTAAGAAAAGCTGAAAACCCCTCTGTCGACTAAGGCTAAAAGGGTTTTTGGTGTTATTTGGTTTGTTGGTGCTAGTGAGGATTAAAGGCTACCGATCGAGGAGTGTGTGAAAAGCTTGGATCATCGGAGTGACTAAATCTAGTCATCAACTTCGGCAAAGGTATGAACCCAAGGGCCATTGTGGATGGTGGCCGAATGTGTAAGTGATGATAATAGGTAGTTTTCGATTTGGTTTAATATTAACATGGTCTAATCTATTAACGGTTGATTATAGGAGAAATCACATAGGAGATCTCGACGAGGAATATCGCAAACAGGTGTAACGAACCCTTTTTCATAGCTTAAAGCGATAAATGTCGAAAAGCTGAAATGCCAAAACTCTGGCATTTCGAGAACTTATGAGCAAGCGAACCCTCATTAGTCAGTTAGATTCGTTGAGATGATGATCGGGAAGGTTGGAAAAGGTAAGAGCGTGATTTTTGGCATTCACGGTAAGTTGGGCCTCGAGGGGCTGAAACAGGGCCCAATGGGCATTTGGGCCCATTTGAGTAAAATTGGTAGAATATGGAAACTTGTTAAATTGCGCATAGAGACTGATAAAACCGTTATGGAATCTAGGCTGAATAGGCCTAGATGACAAAATCGGCTAAGTAGAGCCATTAGGGGTTTTAGGCCCAATAACTCGATTTCGCTAAAAAATGGGCCAGAATCACTGTTTGCACCCATGAATTGTTAGTAACCGTTAATGAACATGGAAACCCTAATTTTTGGTAAAATTACAAGATTACCCTTATAACATGAAAATGACCGTTTTGCCCCTAGGTAAAAATGACCATTATACCCCTAGTGTTTATGTATGATTTTAATACATGGGATTTTGATAAACATGGTATGTATGATATGCACATGACATGTATGATATGCACATGATGTAATCATAAATGCATTGGGTTGGGTTTTTATATGAATGGAGGAAGTGAAAAAGGGCTTATGCCCCAGTTATTAAAGGGCTTATGCCCCAGTTATCAAAAAGGCTTATGCCCCAGTTATCAAAAGGGCTTACGCCCCAGTTATTAAAGGGCTTATGCCCCAGTTATAAAAAGGGCTTTTGCCCCAGTTATTAAAAGAGGCTAGGCCTCCAGTTATATGATAAAGTAGTTAAGCTGCCAGTGGAGAGTTATGGCGGGGTGGGTCAAGTTAATGCCCACAAGGTGTGTTGGTTGGTACGGGTGGAGAGTAGCGGATGGTGGGTTGAGTAGTCTCCCCAATTGGGCTTGCATTCTTTCATTGACATTATATGTGATATTGAAATGGGCCTATGGGTCATACCGTTTACAGTAAAGGCTTCGGCCCAGTAATATGAAATATGAAAAGGCTTCGGCCTAGTGTTATGAAAAATGAAATATGAAAAGGGCTACGGCCCAGTACATGTTGAGATTGGATTTGGGCTTAGGCCCAACAGGCTGTTATTGTTTTGGGCTCTGAAAGGGGCTTGTTGCACACTGAGTTTCCAAACTCACCCCCCTTTCCTTAATCTTGCAGGTGAGCTTAGATGTGGGGACTTGGGCCGGAGGGGATTCAGAGTAGCCACGGTGATCGTCTTTGGGCTTTTAAATAAGCGTTGGTTTTCATTAAATTTCCTTTATTATTTATTTTTGGGTTGTAATAAGGCCATTTTTAACTTTTCTTTTATTTCTTTTCGGGATTATTTTATTTTTAATAACTTTAAAATTGGTTGATAATTATTCAAAAGGGGCTAGACTTAGGACGTGATTTCAAAACAATATTTGATTTCAAAATATCACAACACCACGATTAATCGATTTATCAAAGACGTCCACTTAAACAAACTTAAACTCGATATAACAAAGTGTGGCTATGGTTGTGGGCATGTCTAGGATTGGATCCAATCAAAGAGCTTGGTACTTAAGCAGCCTTCATGGCTCACCTCCTCTGTTACGGATTCCTACCTGGTGCCCAGCTCCCATTCACTTTGTTAGCTTAACAAAAGTCGGTTTTTAAAGCACTAAAACGAAACATGTGTTTTTAAATTCAATGTGGCACATCAGATTCGATCATAACGTCTGGGCCGGGTTTGGGGTGTTACATTTTTAATAAATACACAAGTTTTATAAAGTGATTTTTTGACAAAAAAGAGAATTAGGGATTAAATTGTAAAATATAGAAATGTTGTAGCTGGAAATGTGAATAAAATGAAAATATGGGCTGCTATGAGGTTATGTGAAATTCGGCTATACATGGGTTAAGGGTAAATTGCATAAATTTTCCATTTTGTGTATAAAGGACTAAATTGTAAAGTAGTCAAAAGTATAAGGGAAAATGTGTAATTTGCCAAATATGTTTGAATTGAATTAAATGGTTACTAAAAATGTTGAATTTGTTAATATATAGACCAAGATAAGCTAAGTTAGGGTTTAGATCGAGGAAAGGAAAAGATTAACGAGTAGCCGTTATTTAATATCCGAGCAAGTCGAGGTAAGTTCATATAATTAGAATCGAACTTTAAATGAATTGTATGTATTTGAAATAAATGTATATATATATTGAATATATGTGATTTATGGAATAAGGATGCCTAAAATAATGCTTACCGTGAAATACGAAAGCCGTTTGAACCGTAGAAAGTCGTAGGATACAAGTGACATGTCACTAGGGTTACCGTTTAGTCGAGCTCCAACATTTGTTGCGGACTCACCATAGCTCATATGAGTTTACCGTTTTAGGTCTTCGGGGCTTATCGTTTCAAATCTACGGAGCTTACCGTTCAGCTCTTCGGGGCTTACCGTTTATCAGCTCAGAAGGAGCTCACCGATCATGACTCGAAAGAGTGGAAATGATGATGAATTGACAGATTACCGATTTATACATTTAATGTGTAACATCCAATTTTGGGCCTAGTCGGAACAGCAGTTTTGGGACCAAAAAATCGATGAGAAAAATTTTATTTTTACTATATTCTTATGGTCTACAACTTCACTTAATGATTTCGTGAAAATTTTCACGTTTGGGCACTCAATTTAGTCAAAAAGACTAAATTGTAAAAAGTGCAAAAGTTGAGTTCCACACGTTGGAAGTGTCAAATTGTTATGAGTTTTTAAATTAAAGGTCCCTAGATGGAAATTAGACCATTGGTTAAGTTGGTGGACAAAAATGGACATGGTTAGGCATGTTTTCAAAGTTTTTCATTAAGGGCATTTTGGTTATTTAGTTATTAAAATGAATTAAAAACAATATTAAAAACCAAATTTTGTCCATCTTCAACCTCTTGGCCGAAACTTGCATGGAGAAACCATGGCTAGGATTTTTCAAGATTCCAAGCTCGATTGTAAGTCATTTCTAGCCTCGTTTTTAATGATTTTTACGTTTTTGTAATCCCCGAAACAAGATCTATCTATTTCTACCATTAATTTGAGCTAGGGTTCATGTTTAAAAATTAGCCCATGTGTGACATGCATGAATTTTGATGTCTAATGGTAGAAAATAAGTGTTGGATGTTAAATAAACGACTTTTACTAAGCGATTTTCGATGAAAACGTCCGAAAGGACCATTTTGTAAAAGTTGTAAAAATGGCATAAAATGGTGTTTTGATGAGAATTGTAGTTTTCTATAGTTATTAAAATGGTTCAGATAGGCCTATAAAGTGGGAAAATTGAATAAAAATTATTTTACGAGCCTAGGGACAAAAGTGTAATTTTGACAAAGTTTAGGGGCAAAAATGTAATTTTTTCAAAATATGATTTTTGGGTCAATTTGAATAATGTGAGTCCTAAATGGACTATATTTGAAATGATAGATCAAGGAAATCGAGATTCGGGCTTAAATCGGGAAAATACAAGGTTAAGGACTAAATTGATAAATTTGTCGTTTTCATATTCAAGGTAAGTTCGTATGATCTAATAAGCATGTATTTATGTTATTATCATTATTCATGAAATATATCTTGCTAGGATTGTGTTAAAATTGATGTTAATGGAAGATTGATGGAACATGACATTTTAAATAAAATGAGTAAGTTGAATGGAAACAATGTGTTATGTTAGTTTTATTGTATGGTTTAATGTTTAATAAACATGAAAATGAGTTGGTTTGAATGTACATTACAAGGTCATCAATGCATATTAATATACTTGGTGAAAAGTGAAAACCCCAATTGAATGAAAAGGAATATTCGATGGATCCGTAAAAAGGAATTAACAGTAAAAGGATCTAGCCCGGACGGGTGTTCCTAAAGAGATCTAGCCTCCCGAAGAATTTGTGTGCAATATGGATTTAACCCAGACGGGTAATTTGATTAAGGTCTGAATTTAACCTGGACTGGTAATTCAGATCCGAGCTCATGAGAGTAATTGTCGTTACAGGGGATTTAGCCTGGACTGGTAATCCCGACATTTACTCTATGAGTTTATACTGCGGGGATTTAGCCTAGACTGGTAATCCCACTGTAAGATGCTAGGTTCGCGGGAGTGCGTACTTGAAATGATCACTTGTAGGATTTGACGGTACATGGGATATCCATCGAAATTCTTGAGAAAATTCAACGGGATTGATATGAGAAATGTATAAAAAGGGTTTTTTCCATGACAAACTTATTTATGTTATAAGATACTATTATGATGGATATGATTTTCACGTTTGGACGAGTGGTGGTGCTAAGAGATAGCACATGTATGTACTTGAAATCCACAAACATGTGTTGGACATGGGAAGTGAAATGGACTTGTGGTATGAATTCAAATAAATGAGTGATACATATGAGAATAATTTTTATGGCAATCTTGTGATGATTATCATTTTGTTGCTCTAAAACTGTTTGGACAGCAGCAATAGTCTGACTTTGAAAATCTACCAAAAATTGTGAAAGTTGAATTAAAGGTTGAATTAAACATGAAATGAAAGCTTATTGAGTCTAGTTTCACATAGGAGAAACTTTATAAGCAAAGGAATTTAATATTATTAGATATTCAAATTCTTGTGAGATAGAGTAAGAATGAGTTTGAAATCCCCTGTCCTGACTTGGAAAACTAATTAGAAATTGTACAAAAACAATCATGGGTTATACATTATATACTTAAAATCCTTAATGAGTTATTTTCAATAAAAATATATGGGAACATTATCCGAGCCTCGTACAATGAGATAATTAATTTGTAGTGAAGAGAGGTCGGAACTGTCAAACAACGAAATAGGGGTAAATTTAAAGAGTAAAATGTACTTATTGGCTAGACAAAAAATTATGAAACATTTATGGTAAGAAGATATGTAAGTCTAGTTTTAGGGAAAATTAACAGATCTTAATTTAGAGTTTTATAGCTCCAGATATAAATAATTTAGTGACTGTGACTCAAGAAAATAGCTTAACTGGGCTTTGAATAATTAGAGAGAAATTGAAAAGTAGCATGTTAATACATTGCTTATTATTTTCATACGAGCTTCCTAATCGTAAAGCTTACTCCCTCATTTCCATTTCTTTAGTGTTCTCAGGTTGGCTTGGGGTTGGAGTTCGTCGGAGGCAGCATCACACTATCGAGCCAATACCTTTGGAGTATTGATACATGAGTTAGAAATATCAAGTGAGTGGCATGTATAGGGACCTAGTTTTATAACATGTGTTATTATAATTTGGCCAAATTTATTGGCCTATATTGAGCTAATGATTATGCCTTGTAAATATTGTTATTCATGTTATGTCTAATAATTGTGATGTGAATATGCTTGTTTGTCATGCATGGTTGGTAATATGTCATGCATGTTGAATGCATGTTTTATGACCAATCGAGGTGTCATGACCATGAATTAAATGTTTAATATGGAAATAAAATGATAATGCCTTGAACATGGACGTTTGATGGATAGTTTGGTAACCATGGTACAATGGTATAAAGTGAGAAATAGTAATAATGTTAAATTGAATATGGAATTAGTGTAGAATGTCTTAGTCAAGCATATTGTTTTATGTATGTAAAAGGGTGACAAAAAGGCTTGGAAAATAGCCTATGTGCTGGCCATACAGGCAGAGACACGACCGTATGTCTTAGCCGTATGGAAGACACGGTCTAGCACATGGGTGTGTGACTTGGTCGTGTGACCCTTATTTCTTTTCCGACGTCATAAACAGAGAGTTACACGGGCTTAGGACACAAGCGCGTCTAGAGCCACACAGGCGTGTGAGACCACACGGCCTACCCACACAGGCATGTGACTCTTCAAAACATGAAAAATTTTCTAAGTGATGTAAAACTTTCGGAGGTTCTCGGTTTAGTCCCAAACCCCTTTTAAAGTATATTTGAGTTTCATAGACCCAAATAAGGGACTATGTCCATGTGATTGAATGTTTCGGAATATGAATGAAATTTTCTGGCTTAGTTTGCATGATTGATTGTGTTTAAGTCTGGTAATGCCTCATATCCTATCCTGGCGTCGGACACGGGTAGGGGGTGTTACATAATGTAATCACCCAGGTATCTTTTGATATTTCAGTAGGTTCAACGGGTATAATACCGATAAGAAATATGAAGATTATATGATATAAAAGCTATATGATTTACATGAATTATGAGTTACATGGTTTATATGAATTATATGAATTACATGGATAATATGATACATGAGATACTTATATAATTAGTATTTGGTGTTATATGAATGTTACATGACTAACTTCCGAATGGTGATGTGAATAGGCATTATGAGCAAATGGGTTAGATTTTAATTTGTTATAATGCTTATTTTCATTTGGTAAGTTTAATTCTATATTATACATGCTTACTAAGCTTAATGCTTACTCCGTTTATTCTTCCGTGTTTTATAGATTTGGAAGTTTCCTCAATTTGGATAAAGTCAGAGATTACTATCACATATCCAGGCGACTTCTTTGTACTTTTGGAACTTATGGAAAATATGTAAATATGGCATGTTTAAGCTAGTTTATAGGTTGTGGAGTATGACCATCTTATGTTAATAATATTGATGTGAATTTGGTATATGAACAAGCTATATGATATGGCTTGAATTAGTAATAATGGTTGTTTTGATTGTATATATATGTGATTCCATATGATGAATTTTGGCTTATAAAGGATGGAATGGATGATGTAAATTTATTTTGATATGTGGTTTATACATGATTGATTCATGAATGAAAAATTGGTAAATTTAAATGATATAAAATGAGGTATGTGTGCATGAATATGTTGGTAATGACAAAATATAGTGAGTTGATATGAATTGTTTGAAATTAGTTATATTTTGTACTTGAAATGGTTATAAAATGATTGCCGATTGGGTTGAGAATTGTGGTAATGAATGCTTGTGATATTAGGGTGGCAATATGGCTTTGTAAATAACCTATTTTTTTCCACACGGGTAGGGACACGGGCGTGTGTCTCAGCCGTGTTGTTCGAAGGCCAATTTGAAATAAGCCTGAGTAGGCTACACGGTCACACACACACGGCTGTGTGCTAGGCCGTGTGGCCAAGTCAGTTTTGAGCACGGGCTAGACACACAGGCGTGTGACTGGCCGTGTAGCCAAGTCAGTAGCCTCCCTAATTTTCACACAGCCTGGCATACGGGCGTGTCTTGTAGCCATGTGGACAAGTCAGAATGTATGCCCTGTTTTGCCGTGGCCCAGACTCATGGGCGTGTCTAATGCCGTGTGAAGCACATGGCTTGTTCACACGGGCGTGTGATAGTTGAAATGTTGAAATTTTCTAAGTTTCTGAAATTTGTATTATGTTACGATTTAGTCTCGAATGTATGATTAAAGTTTGAAATGTTTGATTTAAGTACATAATGGATGTGATTGACTGTCAGTGATTGAATTATGATGTTTCTAGATAAATAATTGTTCTGAATTGAATTACAAGTCTGGTAATAAGTCTTAACCTATTCCGGTAACAGTTACGGGTTAAGGTGTTACATTTGTGGCCCCAAAACCACTTTTTCTTACACCGCTAAAAAATGGGTTATTACAAGTGAGACCTTTAATACTTGTATATTTTGTAACATACTGAACATATATGTTTGTGATCAAAAGTTGTAAGTCAATTACATACCATGCTAAAGTTATTAGTAAGCATGAAATGCCTAAGTCATATGTCTGAAGTCAATACTTGTATGATATTTTCTCAAAGGTCGTCACTTTTATTTCTTGTTTTTGTTTATGTTGTTTGAGGACAAGAAATGACTTAAGTGTGGGGTGTTTGATCTATAGTAATTCGGTGTAGCAAATTAAACTAGTTTTCACATTTAAGGAGATTGAATACAAGCATTTTCGTTATGTTTGAGTTAAGTTTTCCTAGTTTTCTTTATATTCAATAAAATGTGCAAATTGAGTGTTTTATTGACCTTAAGGGCCGAATGAGGCCTAAGGGGGAGCTAACACACTTTGTGAGTGTGCAGGAGACCTTTAGATGGCGTACTAAATCGATAATGGTCACTATGTCACAACACGAGATGTTCGATGTTGTAACATAGGGAGCAGAATGCAGAAAGCTCAAGATTGACTTCTATGTCGCGAGATAGCCAAAGGGTGTCGAGATACACCCCTAAAGATATTCGAAGTGCAGTACACTGACTACTATGTCGCGACACAAGTCTTGGTGTGTCGCAACATCGACTCTGGATGGGATAAAACACAATCTAAGTGACGTTTTGGTCTACACAATCAAACTTAAAGCTCGAGGACGTTAGCTAACCTAGGGTTAAGGACAAAAACTACCTAAAATCTATAAATAGGCTCCTTTGGCACATCCTATGAGCATCATTCACTTAGCCTATATTTTCTTTAGTAAAATTAGTTTAGTTTTTCTTTCATTTTTAGGTTTTAGAATTTATTTCAATTGTTTTTCATTGTTCTCAAGAGATTTGAGTTGTTGGAAGCATTCAAACTTTGTGGTTTCACGATTAATTTCAATACAATTAGGCTCTTTCATATACTTTTTGCTATCGATTTAATTAGCATGCTTTCTCTTTATATTGATTCTATATTATCTATGAAAACCATGAGGAACTAATCCCTCTATGGGGGATTAGCGAGTGGAGGTATGATCTATTGACTATTTTGTAGGGTTACTGAATGGATCATGTAACAGCCCGTTTAAAAAGGTTTTTGATATGGTAATTTATGTTATATGAATAATTAATTAGGCTCAAGTGATATGACCCTAAAGTCAAGTGATTTTAGAAAATGAGGTATTGGGACTATAGTCACTTAAATTTTGACATTTCTACAATTTAGCCAGGTAAGTTCGTATCAACTATAATCACTTAAATTTTGATTAAATTGAATGTTTAATGTGTTGTTCTAATGTAAATGAATCAATATATATATATATATGTTATGTATTATTATGCAAATTATCATGTAAAGAAACGATGGAAATTCAATGACATTTTGACAATTATTGAGCCCCGTTTGAACCTTAGGAATATATAGGATACAAATGACATGTTATTAGGGTTTTCATGTTTTGGGTGTTGGTCTTGAATATTCTACTGATGGCTGAGGTTTGGCATTTTTTGTGGATACTCATCAGCTTGTGTGAGCAGCATCGTGTAGCTTATATTCCGACTGTTAGCTTGTGTGAGCAGACCTAGGTTACCATGTTTAAGGTGTTAGTCCTGAATGTCCTACCGATGGCTGAGTTTCGGCATTTGTTGCAGATACTTGTCAGCTTGTGTGAGCAGCATCGTGTAGCTACATTCCAACCGTCAACTTGTGTGAGTAGACATATTTATGGCTCGAGTGACCAATGATGAAAAGGAATGGTTTCAACCATATGTTTAGCATACTTTGTGTGAGCTTTACCACCTATCCGATATTACTTCTAAGTGGTTCAACAAGCATGAAAAGGGAAGAAATGATAAGTATTCAAATGACTTATATTATGAAAACTATGAAAAGGAATGAAAAGAAAAGGCATAATGAAAGTATCTCTATGTTCAAGAAATTGATGATTGCAAGTGATATTGTTCATGTTTAATGACTTATCTTATGTTAATTCAAGTGAGTTATGAATTGATACACTAACATGTGTTGCTGACGATGCTTAGGCTTATGCCAAGCTATTGGTTGGATTGTATTATGTTTAATTTTAAAGTTATGCACTGAAATGGTAAGTGGCCAAATAGAAACATGCTTATGTTCATGAAAGGGCGGTAAAGATCAAAGTATGTAATTTCTTATGAAATGGTTTATCTTGTAGTTGATTCTAAAAGAGCTATTTTTAAATGCACTAGCATGTGGCCATGGTTGATGTTATGTTTATGTCTTGTCTGTTATGCATATGAAACGTGTGAGGAAAGGTAATGAAATGGTAAGTTCCTAGTTGAAATGTAATATGACAAGAAGGGAATGATGAGTTGAATAATGTATTTATATGTGAGAAATTTACGTATGTTATAGATGAATTTACCTAGTTCATGGACAAATATAGCAATTAGTGAATTGATGTTGTTATTTAAGTTTAAGTTAAGTAAATGAAATGGAAAGTAAATGGAATTGTAAGAAAGTAAATGGAGTGGTACATTGTTTATGGAAAGGTTAATGATTGTGTAACATGTCTGATAAATCCTATGATGTTAGGAATGAAAAATATATGTGATATTGATGGACTTGCTTATTTATGGGTTGATGATTATGGTTTGATAAACCTTGTGGCATTGGTTTAGGTTTATATTTACCTATAAAGTTTGTTATTGAAATGAAATGTTATGTTTAAGTTTATGCGAGTTTACTAAGCATTCATTGCTTACATAGTCATCTTTCCTATACTTTACAGATTATCAGAAGCTCAATCAGTTTGGAAACTTGTCGAAGATCTATCACATTATCCAATGATTATATCGGTAGATTTTTATGTTTTGGTTAAGGTTATAATGGCATGTATAGGTGGACTTGTGTTTAATGATCTAGTTATTATGTTTGGCATGTATATGTTATTATGGTTGATGTACTTATGGCACTTGATTTCCCTGATGGTTGGTGTTATTATGGCTAAGTTGATGTATGTTTTGAATGACTAATTCAATATGAAATTAAGCTAGATATATATGGATGAGTTATGGTCAAATATGTTGAAGTTTAGGTATATGTGTTTGAGATGCATGAGAGCAATGGTTCAAATGGTAAGTTCTATTGACATGGTATAAGCCAAATATAGTATGTTTTGAAATGGTAGCAATGTGACCAAATTTGCATATATGTATTTAAGTTGAATGGATGCTTTTGAGGTGTTTTATATGGAATATTGGTTGAACAGAATTTGGTCATTTGAATTGCTCATATTATGTATGTTTTTCTATGTTCATGATGCCATGGCCATATCTGCAAAATGTGTTTAGGTACAAGCTTGAAAGGGGTGATGGAAATGGCTTGATTCTGGCCAATTTCATGTCCACACGGCCTAAGACATAGACGTGTGTCTCAGTTGTGTGAGACACACGGCCAAGCGACACTACGCTGTGTCCCCTGTAGTTTTTAAATGTTGAACTTCGAATGTTACACGACCTAGTACACGGGCGTGTGGCTTGGCCGTGTGACCCAAGTCAGAGAGTTAAACCGGTACGAACATGGGCTGGAACGCGACCGTGAGTCCCTATTTCAAAAGTCACACGGCTTGAGACACGGGCGTGTGTCTCAGCCGTGTGAGTCACACGGCTTGGCTACACGGCCATGTGACCCCTGCAGTTTGAATTTTTCTAACTTTTTCCTCAATGTTTCAAATGTTCCCAATTTAGTCCTGAATCATTTCTAAAATGTTTCTAAGGCCTCAAGGGCTCGAATAAGGGATGAAATGCATGTGTATGAATTGATTATGTTATGATTATTGTATTGTTTAGAAATGAATGTTTTTACGTTACGTTTATTCAATAATACTCCATAATCCTATTCCAGAAATAGATACAGGTTAGGGGTGTTACAGATCAGTTGTTTGGAAAAAGAAAAACATGAAACAACCCTAGCCCTAACAACCCCAAGAAGTCATCAAGGTGGGAATTAACCCAAAATTGGTATGGCTCATCCATGAACACCTTCAACCCAAGCCAATTTTGACTATGAGATCGGAAGATAAGTAGTCCTTGCTGACTAGTTATGTTAGTGGAAGATCAAAATATCATGCTAGGGTAGCTACTAGTTGATTGACGAGGAACTCGAAATGAAAGTTGGTGAGAATTACCGAAGCTAACTAATCACCCATAATCAAGATTGATCCATTATCCTTTTCTATCTCTTGAAGTTTATTCCTTTTATGATATTTTATTATAATAAAACCCTAAAAATTCTTTATATTATGCTTTTGTACTATAATTAATTTAAAGTACTAATTAGATATTTTAGTGTTTAGATTAGAATTGATCTGACATTCGCTTTCCTTGGGTACGATCCTCGAAGTACTCACCTACTTCATTGTAAAACTATATTACAACTCGACCCGTATACTTGCATATACCGCCTCATATTTCTATATTTTATTTCGATATTCACACTCTGGACGTTAGTACGTCCAAAGGTGGTCATTGTTCGACAAGCTATTTTACTTACTCTAGCCACTACGTAAAAACACAAGTGGCGATATTAACACATGTATAGATAGGGTGAAATTTATTAAATTCCATTCACCAAAGCTGCCAATTTTCAAGTTTGGGAAATCAGCAGACTGATGATGACTTTTTGGATGGGATCCAGGCATTTCTTGTAACACCCCTTACCCGTATCCGACGCCGAGATAGGGTTCAAGTCATTACGGGACTTAAACATAAACATTCATACAAATCGAGCCATAAAATTTGGTCCAAATCAAATTCATCTAATCACATGCATATCATCCCTTATATAGGCCCACGAGGCCCAAAACATACGTTGGGAGTGGTTCGAGACTAAACCGAAAACTTTTGGAACTTTTACTACACTTAGAAATTTTTCATACTTTGGAGAGTAACACACCCGTGTGGGTAGGCCGTGTGGTCATAAACACGCCCGTGTGGATTGGGACACACCTGTGTCCTCAGCCAGTGTAACTCTCTGTTTATGACGTCATGCACAATTTGGGGTCACACGGTCAAGTCACATGCCCGTGTCTCGGGGCTGTGTCCTTCACATGACTGAGACACACGGCCGTGTCTCTGCCCGTGTGGCCAAGGAAATGGCTATTTTCCAAGCCATTTGCCACCCTCATTTCGCACACTCACATACACACTTTCAATGGAACTTAACATGGCACAATTAAACTACCAACACAACCATAATCAAGGCTTAAACATATCAAAACAATTATTACTGTTCATAACAAAATTTCCACTTGAGTCATAGTCACTAACTTATTTATATCTTGAGATACAGAACTCTAAATTAAGATCTGTTTGATTTTTTTTGAAACTACACTGAAATATATTCCTACCATAAAATTTTCAAAATTTATGGTTTAGCCAATAGATACAGTTAATTCTTCAAATTCATCCCTGTTCTGCTGTTTCACAGTTTTGACCTTTCTTCACTAAAGATTAATTATCTCTTAGTACGAGATTCAGATGATGTTCTCGTTTATTTATATTGAAAATAGAATCATTAATAATTTAAAAATATAAATTTTAACCCCAAGTATTTTTATACAATTTTTTAATGATTTTCCAAAGTCAGAATAGGGGAACCCGAAATCATTCTGATCTTGTCTCACAAAAATTCAAATATCTCATTAAATGAAATTCTTTTGCTTACATTGTTTCTTCTATGTAAAACTATACTCAATAGGCTTTAATTTCATATTTTATTCAACCTCAAATTCGATTTCCACAATGTTTGGTGATTTTTCAAAGTTATACTACTGCTGCTATCCAAAACTTTTTTAATGTTAATTTTACTCTTTCATGATTCCCTTGTACTAACTTTCATTAACATACCATTATAAATCACATCACACAATGACAATGGAATAGGCATATGAGTAATTAATATTCTTGCAACCCATTAGCCAATATAAGCTAATTTATATGGCTACATACCAAATCAAATCCTTATTCATTACAAGCCAATACATTTGGCGATATCATAATGACACATACACAAAATGACTAAGTCCTTATACATGCCATAGACTTAACATACTTACATTCACTTATACCCCAAATGATAGCTTGATAGTGTAATAGAATCTCTGACAATCTCTAACCTGAGCTAGCTGAATAAACCTATAAGAGGTGGGAAAGAAAGGGGGGTAAGCTTCATAGCTTAGTAAGTTCACATGCAAATAGAATGCAATTTAAACAAGCATTAATCATACATTTAACTTAATGAACATAAACTTGCACTTTATTATCAAATCACTTAAACTTATTCTTCATATATATATATTCTTACCACAAGTTCATCTCATCCCATGATGTTCTCATGAGTTCGATATACATACCTGTGCCTACTTGCACATAACAACTTACTTTCTCGTCTTTGACGTATTCATCAAGAGTACCATTGAACTTGTCTTTGGACTACCTGTTGAACACTTGGAATACTATCGGATACATCAGAATCTCACACCTAAGTGCCTCATATGTAGCCAACGCTATCTCATATCACATATCACATGTTGCTCGCTTTTTAGCTACTCACTAGTCTATTCACATAGGCTGTCAGGTATCTGCAACACATGCCAGACTACCCAGCCACTGGTAGAATATGCGAGACCAGTACCTGGATGCCAAAACATGTGTCACATACATCATGAACTCAGACCACAACTCAATGAGTTCAGATGTCACATATATCATGAACTCAGACCACAACTCATGAGTTCAGTCACATATTTCCTAGTGACATGTCAGTTGTATCTTAAACTATTCCTAAGGTTCAAATGGGATTCTTCGTTACCACATTTCCATTGAGCTTGCTCATAATGTCGATTTCAATGCTCATAGCACCAGTAACATATTCATGGAATAATCAAAGCATAATTCGTGATAAAATTTAGGTAATAAGCACATGATACAACATCATATTAAATATGTATGTACTTATCATACATGTAATATTAAAGCATTTAAAGTATGGTACATGTTGCATTATTTGCAAATGAACTAACCTCGACACCAAAATGGCAAAAACGGACCTAACAGTCAATTTCTCATTTTTCCCCCATTCTAGGTCCAAACCTCGTTTTATTTGATCTATAATATCACATTTAGTCTATTTACTAGTCACATTATTCAATGTGATCCAAAAATCATACTATGGCAAAATTATATTTTTGCCCTTAAACTTTGTCATATTTACACTTTTACCCCTAAGCTCGTAAAATGAAATTTATTCAATTTCTTTGTACTTTAGGCCTAGCCGAACCATTTTCATAACTATAATAGCCCACAATTCCCACTAGAACAAACTTTTACTACATAGTTTATAACTTTTACAATTTAATCCTTTTAAGCATTTTCACCGAAAATCACTTAGCAAAAGTTGTTTCTCCAACCATAAACATGCATAATCTACCATTAAACATCAAAATGCACACACTTATAACATGGTTCAAACCCTATACCTTCATCATAACTAAAATAAATTGTAGAAATAAGTAGATCTTGTTACGAGGATTTCAAAAACATAAAAATCATTAAAAACGGGGCAAGAACGGACTTACAATCGAGCTTGGAAGCTTGGAAATGTTAGCCATGGTTTCTTCATGTAAAATTCGGCCAAGGAAGAAGATGGACAAGAAATTTTGGCTTTTATTTTCTTTTTAATTCATTTTAATTACTAAATGACCAAAATGCCTCTAACTTAAAAATATTCTATTTCACCTATTTCATGTACATTTTTTTCCAACAAATTAACCAATGGTCTAATTATCATTTAAGGACCTCCAATTTAAAATTTCATAACAATTGGACACCTCTAACATGTGGAACTTTGCAATTTTTACAATTTAGTCCTTTTGATTAAATTGAGTGCCCAAACGTCAAAATTTTCAAACAAAATTTTCAAAAAATCATTCCGTGAAATTGTAGACCATAAAAATATAATAAAAATAATTTTTTCCTTGTTAGATTTTTGGTCCCGAAACCACTATTCTGACTAGGCCCAAAATCGGGCTATTACATTTCTAGGTTGAGATGTCTTCATGACGTTTGAAAATGCATCTCTTAGCTTCGAAACTCACTTTAAATCACTCAATTTTGAGTTTTGGAGCTCAAGTTATGATTGTTTTAGCGAAAACTGAACGAGCAAAATTTATGGATGGGATTATGACGAGAATTACAAGTTTCGGGCTTTTAATTCAAGTTTAAATCTTATTCGGTTCGGGTTTGAGGCTTAATTTTTATTATATATGATCCCAATATTGTATTTATCAGCTCTTATTATTTTATTATTTTATTATTCCAAATTTTTAATTATGATTAAGTATGTCATGCCATTTAGGGGTTCACAGACTAAATTCGCTTACTATCGCAGTCCATTTTAAAATTTTCCAGGCAGTTGGCTAACTGCGACACTGTCACCTTAAAAATCATATCTTGAGTTTCACAACTTGAAAATCAGTTTCGTAATTTTTCCCTGAAACTAGACTCATATGCCCATCTACATATTTTTTTCTAGAATTTTTGGTCAGGCCAATTAGTACAGTTTATTAGTCAAAGTCTCCCATGTTACAGGGATCGACTACACTGACCTTTGCGCATTACGACTTGGATATCTCCCTGCACAGGGATTCAATACTGATGCCGTTTGTTTCTATAGAAACTAGACTCAGAGAGGAATCCAGAAATATATGGCATAACTCTTAATTATCTCTGGTTAATTTGTTATGAATTTTCAAAGTCGGAATAGGGAGTCCAGAAACCGTTCTGGCCCCGTCTCACGAGAACCTCAATAACTCTTAACATACTGTCCATATGATCATTTCGTTACTTTCCTCTGAAAATAGATTCATCAAGTTTCGTTTACATAATTTATTCACTATTTAGTTCCAATCCTACTATTTTTAGTGATTTTCCAAATCTACATCACTGCTGCTGCCAGCATCTGCCTTTAAGGTAGACTTTACCTATTTCATAGTTTCCATGATTCAACTAGCCCTTTTTGCATAAATAGCACAAATCATGATAGCGATTAACCATTCCATACCAAATGATTATAACATTATGCTCGAACATATATAAGCCATTTTCGCATGGCTATATACATTAACCAAAATATTCTTCCGCCACTAGTCTATTTTATACATGCCATAAGACAATCCGAAACATAGCAGTACCAAACAGTGGATAGTGATAGTGTGACTAGTTGCTGACGATCCCCGAGCCTGTAGCTTCGCAATGAGATCTATAAGACAGAGGAAACTGAGTAAACGGAGTAAGCATTACAATGCTTAGTAAGTTTTAAGCAGTGTCAACAGATAACAATCAAATTATAACATAGTTGTTCGTATTTTTATTTCACTCTTCCTTTGGGCATACCATCCCTTTACCGAATCTGCACATCTCATCATATACAATAGGCAGATAAACTTTCACATAAAAGTGAGCTCATGTGACATAGATATATCGTATGATTTCACATCACCTCTCACACTGATCCGATGTCACATAATCATAGGAATAGTCTCATAGATTGCTCTCGTATGCATCACATAACTACCTTATGATTTAGTGCAAATCAAGCTCACATATAAACTTGGAGTACATACCTGTTTAACCTTTCGCATTGAATATATTTATAAGCAATTCTTATTACGAAGTCTTACCCGGACATAATCTCCACACGAAGTTATCGGGTCTTACCCGGACAAAATCCCCACACGTAGTCATCGGGTCTTTAGAGCTCGATATAGTACAAGCACGAAGCTTAAGGACATTAATCAGTGATAATATTCTCGCATAAAGCCTGCGGGGTTTTAACCCGGATATAGTACTGACACAAATGCCCTTCGGGACTTATCACATTTATGCACTTTCACATCCATCACATTGGCCACTCGGCCCTGTCACATATATACACTTTCACATTCATCACATCGGCCATTAAGCCTTATCACGCATATACACTTTCACATTCATCACATCGGCCATTAAGCCTTATCACATATATATACACTTTCACATTCATCACATCGGCTATTAGGCCTTATCGCACATATACACTTTCACATTCATCACATCGGCCATTAGGCCTTATCACATATACACTTTCACATTATCACATCGGCCATTAAGCCTTATCACATATATACACACTTTCACATTCATCACATCGGCCATTAGGCCTTATCACATATATACACTTTCACATTCATCACATCGGCCATTAGGCCCTATTCACATATATACACTTTCACATTCATCACATCGGCCATTAGGCCTTATCACATATATACACTTTCACATTCATCACATCGGCCATTAGGCCTTATCACAATTTAGAATTCACATATGGGTTTAATCAATAGCTTATAAGCAAAAACAAGTTTATCAAGGTTTACAACACAATCTCAAATTCAGCACAAGCTGTTTTTCCTGAGCAATAGTCACTAAATTATTTATAACTGGAGCTACAAAACTCCAAATCACTTTCCGTAAATTTTTCCTGAATATAGACTCGTATGTCTTCCATCCATAAAATTTCCAGAATTTTAGGTTTGGCCAATCAATACCAGATTTTTTTTTAAGTTTCCCCTGTTTCACTGCTTGACTAATCTGACCACTCTTCACTACGAATCAAATTTCTCATTATCAGAAATTCCTTTGCTTACACGGTTTCTTTTATAAGAAACTAGACTCATTAAGCTTTAATTTCATGTCTCATTCAGCCTCTAATTCAAATCCATGAATTTATGGTGATTTTCTAAATTCATGTTACTGCTGCTGTCCTGAGCAGGTTTATCACAATTTTACTCTTCTGACATATCCTTTCAGCACTTCATAATATCATATCCATTTGGCAACATATCATATCAATAACTTACCTATACTTCATAATAACCATTAGGCTATATGCATAAAGATTTACAATAGAGTTATGATTCTTTTAATATGTGCTTAACATATCATACTCAATCACATTATAGGCTTTAATACTTAAAACTTACCTCGATCGCTAATGTACGTCAATTCCGACTATTCGACCAATTTCCCTTTTTCCACGATCCGACTTTGTTTCCTTGAGTTCTTGAGCTAATGAACCAAATTTAAACTTATCACATCACTATTGTGTAAAACCACATTCGATTATATTATAATTCGGTTAGCAAGAAATACACTTATTCCTTATAACATTTAGCTTCGAGATCACCACCTCAATCATCTCAAGTACCAAACATGCATTAATACTCTCTTTAGTACAATTTCGTTACTTTAACTAAATACTAAACATATCCTTTTGCTTATCTATACACATCCGCATTTTAACTCATACCAATCATAACAAATAGCATAATATTTGTTAACATATAAAATTATGGTTGACATTACATCATTTACTTCCACTAACCATTTAAGCATAACCTAAGCGCATACATTGCATTGACAAACCAAACCAAAATATCCAATACATAGTCAAACATATAATTGTTATTTCACTCCTTTTCGAACTAATTTATAAAATGCATTCTCAAAGCCATAGCATATCATACATGAAACTTACCAAGGATGAATTAATCATAAGCTATTTATAGTACCTTAACCAAACACAACAACTAACTTCACACATATTTTATCTATGCAAATACCAAAGCCGAATCAACTAAATATACTTATGAATATATATATCATCATCGAAATCACCTAAGCTTAGACATCATTTCTTAATTCCAAGCAAGTTGCCGAATGCAACCTTACTAAATTTTCATGAATTCAAATCATGGATTCAATATACCATTACCATGAAATCAACAACCAAAAATTCATAGACAATTTAGGAAAAATCACATAAAATCGTAACACAAAAGGCATTCATCTAACACTTGATTTTTAAATTCTAACATCAAACTCAAATTTCTTAGCTCATCAACTCATGGCCGAACATCAATTATTCACCAAAACAAATTTTAACTCATGGGTTTTAGAGAAAATTAAGTAAGGGATTCAATGATACTAAAAATTAACAAAACAACTTGAATTTCACCTTGAATTGTTGCTTCCAAATGGCCGAAACTTCAAAGCCACAAATTTTATTTTCTTTCTCCTTTGTTCGGCCTCCAAGATGAACTACATGCATGTTCTCTTTTTTTTTTCTTTCTAATCTCAAGTTACGGCAATGGTAGAGTGGGGATGAACCACATTTGTTTTTATCACCCATTTCTTCTTTTAATTATTCTTTCTTCCATAATATAAAGCCACTAACTATTATCATGCTAAAATGAAATGCATATAATATCTATCAACTATCATTATGGCCGGCCACTAATTAAAAGTGGTCCATTTGACATGCAAGTCCCTCATGTCAATAACTCATGCATTATTTGGCCACTTTAAATTTCACCTATCACATTATCAAGTCTTATCACATGGGTCCTTTCTTATAAATTAACACCGCCTTGATAAAAATCAAGGCACGAAATATTCACACATACAAATTCCACATACAATAAGCACAGAATATAACATCTAATTATTTTTGTGACTCGGTTTCGTGGTCCCGAAACCACTTTTCGACTAGGGTCACTTTAGGGGTGTCACATCAGCTATGTAATGACCTAAATTCAAGGTTATCGAAATAGTAGTTTCGTAACCACAAATTCGATTTAAAGAGAACTTTATTTTAATATTTTTGCATGAATATTTATATAATAGGAAAATCGTATGAAAATATCGGTAAATTTTTTTACCGATTTAGTGGTTAGTTAGAAAAAGAAATTATTGAAGAAATTGGGTAAAAACAAAGTATCGAGACCTCGATCTCATAAAATCGAATCAAAAATATTTTTATAAATATTTATGAGAAGTTAGTGATGTGGTATTAAAATTTTGTTAGGAAATATGTGGTATTAAAATTTTGTTAGGAAATTTTAATGTTTGGGTAGTCAATTAAATGAAAAGGACTAAATTGTAATAGGTGTAAAAGTTGCTAGAATAATTAAATAGCTTAAGAGTCTAATGAGAAAGGATTTAAAAGGAAATTAGACCCAAATTTATTTGGGCTAGACGGCAAGGGCATGAAATCAGTAGGAAAATTGATGATTTAAGGGAAAATTTGGAATATTGCACAATTAACTAAATAAAGATAGGACTAAATAGGAAATATCTAGATTTCTCTTCATTTTTCTTCATTCTCATCAGCCAAAACGCCATAGGAGGGGTTATCTAAGCTGGTATTTCATGATTTTTGCACCAAGTGAGTTAATCCTTGCCTATTTCTTGTAATTTTTGTGTTTCTAAGACTTTTACAACTAGGTCCTACTATTAAATTCATTAGTTTTTGATTTCATGGATGAAATAGAAAGTCACCATGGTTGAGTACTGTAAGATTATGATGAAATAGAATGAAATTGAAGCTTTAATTTGCTTATGAGATTATTTTATTAGGTAATTTCAATGGAAATTGATTTTTAGGATCTAATTGTGAAAATGTTTGGAACTAAAATCTAGTGTTGAAATTATGATTTCCAAAGGTTGTAAACTAGTTTAAGGTGATAGAATAAAGTGTTAATTGAGAAAAATCAGCTCAATTGATAGGCTAATTGAGTAGGGACGAAATTATTATTTATTAAAAGCTTAGGGGAAAATGGTAATAAACAGCTTGCACTAAAACAGTTTGGACAACAGGAGTAGACTAACTTTGAAAAATCACCATAAATTGTAGGAATCTAATAAGAAGATGAAAAAAATATGAAATTAAAGCTTATGGAGTCTAGTTTCTCATAGATGAAACAGTGTAAGAAATGGATTTATAAATTTTGAAATATAATAAATATTGTGAGACAAGTTCAGAATGAATTCGAGTTCCCCAATTCTGAATTTTAAAAATCATAAAAAATTGAATAAAAATAATTAGGGGTTTAAATTTATATTTATATAATTTTTGAATGAGCCTATATTTAATAGAAACAAACTAGAACATCATTTGAATCCTGTATGAAGAGATAATTAATTTTTAGTGAAGAAGGGTCAGAACTGTCAGACAACAGAACATGAGTGAATTTAAAGAATAAATTGTACTTATTGGCGAAACCAAAAATCCTGAAAATTTTATGGTAAGAATATATTTGAGTCTAGTTTCAGGGAAAATTAGCGGATCCTAATTTGGAATCATGTAGCTCAAGATAAAAATAATTTAGTGACTATGACTCAAGTAGACAACTTTGAATGAACTATAAATAATAATGAAATTATAGAGAATGTTGCATATGAACATGAAATGTATTAAATTGATAATTAAATTTATTTATTTAGATCCAGAAGATTCAAATACGAAGCTAGATCGAGGAAAGGAAAATGTTCGGATTAATAGATTTTTGTACAGGAACAAGTATCAAGGTAAGTTCATGTAACTTGAATTATATTCTTAAATGCTTGAAATGCATGTTTTTTATATGAATATGATTTGAATTTCCATTATATGGAAATTTATGAAACATTGATATATTTGATAAAAGGGGAAAAAATCTCGGTTGAATAAAAGGAAAATTCGATGGATCTCTAAAAAAGAATTGACAGTAAAAAGGATCTAGCCCAGACGGGTGATCCTATCCTGATATAGCCCTCCCGAAGAATATGTGGAAAATGGATTTAGCCCGGATGGGTAATCCAAATTAGGGTTTGAATTTAGCCTGGACTGGTAATTCAGATCCAAGCTCATTAGAGTAATTGTCGTTGCAGGGTATTTAGCCTAGACTGGTAATCCTGATAATACTCTATGAGTTTATATTGCAGGGGATTTAGCCTGGACCGGTAATCCCGCTGCAAGGTTGAGGTTCGCGGGAGTGTGCTCTCTGAGATAGAAATGTGCGCACATGAATATGATTTGACAGACCCGGAATTGTAAACTAAAAGTGTACCTCTAAAAATCCATCGAAATTTTGAAAATTCAACGGGATAAATATGGAAAAATAACAAGGAAATGGAAATCATGGTATTGATGAACACATCAATCATCATATATATATTATTGATACATGGAAATTATTGCACTAACTTGAATGTTGAGTTTGTGCATGTTTGGGTAATAATGCATTGAATGGATATATGAACGTTTACTGTATTGTATTGAAACTATTAGGTAAGTATAATTCTTGTTACATGAGCTTACTAAGCACAAAGTGCTTACCCTGTGTTCATTTTCCCCTGTTTTGTAGTGTTAAGAGCTCGGAGGTCAGATTTGGTCGGAGACACATCACACTATCAACCTCAGGACTTCAGTATATAAAGAAACTTTATTTTGGAAATCAATGGCATGTATAAGCTAATAAAGTAAATGATTCTGTGAAATGAATGTAAGGTCAACCAATAGTATGGCTAACAAATCTTGGTTTTGATGTGTGATGAGGTTATCTTATAAATATGAATCAATCTATCTTGAAAATATGTTGAATTGGATTGGTTGATTTGGATGAGTCTTGGTTTAAAATTGCAGGGAAGGTTAGATATCTATAAAGGCGTTATATTGAGTTTTAAAAAAATTTTAAATTAATTCGTAAACTCCGGCAATACCTCATACCCGATTCCGGCAATGAATACAGGTAGGGGGTGTTACTTTTTTGGTATCAGAGCTACGGTTTAGTCGGTTCTAGGACCAATGTAACAAATACGGGATTAGCTATACATGCCATTTAAATTATTATTGATAGTGTGATATATCCTGACCATTTAAATGTGTTCTTTTTTATAATAAATGTCTACCGACCAAGCTCAATCCGAGGAAGCCGGGAGTCATACTATGGCTCCAAAATGGCACAGAGGGAAGCCGAAATTACTAGTAGTACAAGGCCCGTATCAGAGGGTCAAGAGGAGGAGGCAAAAATATCCTTCTTTCAAATGATGAATGAATGGTTTAGTCAATACTTAAGGACTAACCCTGTAGTGAAGCAAGTTCAAGCTCCACTTCCTGCTCCTCAACCGGTTCCCGATATCCCACAGGGTACAGGTACTGAATCTGTCAGAAAAGGAAAAGCTCCAGTAGATAAAATTCGAAAATATGGGGCCGAAAAATTTCAAGCAGCAATTGATGATGATTTCGAACGGGCTGAATTCTGGTTAGAAAGCACTACTCGGGTTTTGGAGGAATTATCTTGTATACCAGAAGAATGTCTGAAATGTTCCGTCTCACTGCTAAAAGACACAGCTTACCATTGGTGGAATACTAAAGCTTCAGTTGTTCTGAAAAAGAAATTACATGGGAATTCTTTTAGACCGAGTTCAAAAAGAAATATATCAGCCAGAGTTTTCTCGATCAGAAGAGAAAAGAATTTCTTGAGTTGAAACTAGGTAACAGATTAGTATCTGAGTGTGAAAGAGAATTTGTTCGATTGAGTAAATATGCTCAAGAATGGGTACAGGCAGAAGTTGAAATGTGTAAACGATTCGAAGAAGGGTTGAATGAAGACATTAAGCTACTGATCGGAATTCTTGAAATTCGAGAGTTTGCTACATTGGCAGAGAGAGCTTATAAAGCAGAAGAATTGAGCAAAGAAAAGAAACAGGCTGAGAGGCAAGCTCGAATTTTTAGCAAAAGGCCGACGGGAAAATCTCAATTTTCTGCTTCAAAGAAATTGAAGAAATACCAGGATCGTTCTACCTCAACCACTTGGTGTTCGGGTAGAGAGCGAGGTTCTCAACATACTAATCCAAGACCTTCCACTCCATCAGTTACCAGTGTTGGCAGTGTTGGTACCCCTAAGCCGATATGCCAGTATTGTAATAAAATCCATTTTGGTGAATGCCGATTTAAGAGTGAGGTTTGTTACTAATGTGGCTCTCTCGACCATTTCTTTAGAGATTGTCCAAAAAGGGGGTGAAAAATAAACTGAACAGATATCGAAGCTAAGTAATCCAGTTTCGAGGGGCAGACCACCTCGACCATCCGGTAATGTCAGTGTTAGCCGAGGAGCTACGAAAGATATTGCAGGTAGGTCTGAAGCACGAGCACCTGCTAGGACATATGCCATCCGTGCCAGAGAAGATGCCTCAGCACCCAATGTTATTACTAGTACATTTTCTTTACTTGATACTGATATTACTGCATTGATTGATCTTGGTTCTACGCATTCATATATATGTGTTAAACTTGCAATTGTTAAAAATTTATCTGTTGAACCTACTGAATTTGTGGTTAAAGTCTCGAACCTCCTGGGCCAGTCTATGTTAGTGGATAAAATTTGTAAGAATTGTCCACTGATGGTAAGAGGTTATTGTTTCCTAGCTGATTTGATTTTACTGTCATTTGATGAATTTGACGTGATATTGGGCATGGATTGGCTAACCCAGCATGATGCAGTAGTAAATTGTAGACAGAAATATGTTATGTTAAAATGTCAGAATTGTGAGTTGCTTCGGGTTAAATCTGATCCGACAGAGGGGTTATCTATGTGATTTCAGTAATAGCAGCACGGAGGTATGTTAAAAAAAAGGTATGATGCTTACTTGGCTTATGTACTCGACACCAAGGTATCTGAGTCAAAGATACAGGCAGTTCCAGTGGTATGTGAATTTTTCGATGTGTTTCCAGAGGAATTACCAGGATTACCACCAAAAAGAGAAGTGGAATTTTCTATAGATTTGATTACGGGAACTACTCTGATCTCCATAGCACCATATCGTATGGCTCCTACAGAATTAAAGGAGTTAAAGTGTAACACCTCAAACCCGGCCCAGACGTTATGGCCGAATCTGATGTGCCACATTGAAGTTAAAAACCCATGTTTCGTTTTAGTGCTTTAAAAATCGACTTTTGTTAAGCTAACAAAGTGAATGGGAGCTGGGCACCAGGTAGGAATCCGTAACAGAGGAGGTGAGCCATGAAGGCTGCTTAAGTACCAAGCTCTTCTAATGGATCCAATCCTAGACATGCCTACAACCATTGCCACACTTGGTTAAATCGAGTTGTAATTTATTTAAGTTGAAATCTTTGATAAATCGGATAATCGTGGTGTGGTATTATTTTGAAAACAATTATCATTTTGAAAACACGTCCTAAGTCTAGCCCATTTATTAACAAATAGATTAAAGTTATTAAAAATAAAATAATCCCAGAAAAATAATTAAAATGGCCTTATTACAACCCAAAACCAAACAATAATATTAATAAGATAAAACTTATAAAGAAATAAATTGGCTACTTATTGCAATTAAAAGAAACCGAAACAGTAGTGTGGCCATCTCCGAGTCCCTCGCAGCTCCAAACCATCTAAGCTTAGGGATTACCTGCACAGTTAGAAACGGGGTGAGTTTACGAAAACTCAGTGTGTAATCCCAATAACAAACAAACAGTGAAAACACAGTATCAGTACAATCTGGGTCAAAGCCCTATTTAGTCTTGACATATACTGGGTCAAAGCCTTTCGTTTAACGATTACTAGGCCGAAGCCTTTTCATAAATCATATCACTGGGCCAAAGCTTTTCATAAATCATTTCACTGGGCCAAAGCCTTTACTGTAAACGGTATGGCCCATAGGCCCATTTCAATATTATATGTAATGTCAATGGATGTATGCAAGCTCATTTCAATATCACATGAAATACCAATGAATGTATGCAAGCCCATTTGGGGAGACTACTCAACCCACCATCTACTACTCTCCACCCGTACCAACCAACACACCATGTGGGGAATAACTCAACCCACCCAACCAACACACCACTGGCAGCATAGCTGCTTTATCATATATCTGGAGGCCTAGCCTCTTTAATAACTGGGGCAAAGCCCTTTTCGGTAAACTGAGGCATAAGCCCTTTTCAATAAACTAGGGCATAAGCCCTTTTCAGTAAATTGGGGCATAAGCCCTTTTCAATAAACTGGGGCATAAGCCCTTTTTATGCCCTTTTCGGTAAACTGGGGCATAAGCCCTTTTGCACTTCCTCCATCCATATAAAACCCCAACCCAATGCAACATGTCATGTATGCAGAATGTCATGCCCATATTTGAATTAAACAATCACAGTCAAGTCATTCATATCACCAACATATATTCACAATCAAATCCGTCAACCACACAGTCCAAGTTAGTCACTTGCCCACAAGGGCACAACAGTCATTTTTCACATTATAAGGGTATTGTCGTAATTTTACCAAATATCAGGGTTTTCCATGTTCATTACAATTATCAATATTTTCGAGTGTTTAAACAATGATCTTTAACCCACTTTATCAAATTCGGGCTTTTGGGCCCAAAACCCCTAATGGGCCCTACGAATGCTGATTTAGCCTACTTAACCCAAATTTTACAACAATACTAACCGTGTTAACGTGCAACTTTTCCAAATTCCATTTTCTATCAATTCTACCCAAATGGGTTCGAAAGCCCATTGGGCCCAATTTTAGCCCATTGAGGCCCAACTTACCATCGTGCACAAAATTGAGTTCTTACCTATTCCATCGATCCAAACACCGATCTTATCGTATTTATCGCATCTATACCCAAACGCAACATTACAAGTTCTCGAAAGACCGGTATTTTAACATTTCGACTTCTCAGCAAATATTAATCTAAGCTATTACGAGGGTTAGTACACACCTGTTACGGGTTGAAGTAGAAACGTTTCCAAAATCAATCGCCTACGATAACCACCACCTGTCACTCAAACTTAACTAATCCAATATCAATATATGTAAATCCTAAGCACATCAGTCATACGGAACATAAGGGCATATTCGTCATTTTACCATACAGGGGTATTACGGTCACTTTACCCTACAGGGGCTTTACGGTCACTTTACCCTACAGGGGCTTTACGGTCTTTTTACCTAATAGGGGTATTTTAGTCATTTCATCCTACAAGGGTGTTTTGGTAAATCTACAAACCAAGGGTATTTCAGTAATTTTGTAAACCAGTGGTATTTCTATAATTTTTAGAAAGTCAAGGGTATTTCTGTAACTTTATAAATTAGGGGTATTTTGGTAATTTTACAAATTGAGGGTATTTCGGTAATTTCACAAACCAAGGGTATTTTGGTAATTTTACAAACTAGGGGATTTTGGTAATTTTACAAACCAAGGGTATTTTAGTAATTTTGTAAATCGAGGGTAAAATAGTAATTCTATAAATCAAGGGTAAAATAGTGATTCTATAAATCGAGGGTAAATCTATAAATCGAGGGTAAAACAGTAATTCTGTAAGTCGAGGGTAAAACGATAATTATGTAAATCGGGGGTAAAATAGTAATTTTGTAAATCAAGGGTACTTTGGTAATTTTACAAGTCGAAGGTATTTCAGTAATTTTACAAATCGAGGGTATTTCAGTATTTTTACAAACTAAGGGTATTTCGGTAATTTTAGTAAACTAAAGTATTTTAAATAGGGATAACAATACAAATGGACCTAAAGCCTATTCTCGGCCCAAATGGGCCCACACGCTCGTGTGGCCCTTTTAGCCCAAATCTAGCCACAGATATGAGATTCACCTAGCCTAGTCTAATATTTACTACACAATCAAACAACTTATCCAATTGGGCCCGTAGGCCCATTGGGCCCACATGGCCCCTTTCGGCCCATCGCGGCCCGAAATAGCCATCCTACAGCTAGAGTAGTGAGAAATACACACCTGATTGGAGACTGGAGTTAATCCACGCTCCGAGCACTCATAGCTGACGCCCAACCCAAACGAGCACGCCATAAAGCGAAAGGGATCAGCCAAGAATGGTACCTTTACTCTCCTCATGGTTCCCTCTATTTAAAGCTAGCTTCACAACCACTCTTATGTTAGCTTCCCGATGTGGGATCCCTCCAACATCAGGGATTAAATTCAACACCAACTCTTGCCGCCCCCTGTTAGCAAAATAAATGCTCCTTGCTTGCCATGGGATTTGAACCCATGCCTCCCCTCAGATGCTCCACACGCTTCTTGCCACTAAGCCACAAGGCTTTTTGTGTCATATTTTATCCCCAATTAATTATAAGGTCTAAAGGCCAAAGTCCAGGTTCCCTTAAAAAAACAAAATAAATTGCAAGAGCCAAGACTTGAACCCAGGCTCCCATACAACCTTAATGACGCCACAACCACTAGACTACATGCTTCCTTGTGTCATTTATTTACCACAATAATTTAAAAGGCCCTCATCCAAGCATCCAGGTTTTTTTCACTTAATACCAAAATTTTTGCTAAAGCCCAAGTTTGAACCCAAGATTTCTCCAACACTTCTCAAAGCCGTTAACCACTAAAGCAAACATTTAATTGTTTCATTTCATTGCACAATTAGATACCTATATACAACCTCCTTACGGACCCCCACTTAAGGCCCAATATTTCTAGGCCTAAATTCGGGGTGTTACATAAAGACACAGTTGCAAGAACTTGTTGACAGGGGTTTTGTCCGATCGAGTCATTCACCTTGGGGTGCTCTGGTTCTGTTTGTGAAAAGAAAGACGGGTCTTTGAGATTGTGTATCGACTACCGGCAGCTTAATAAAGTAACCATAAAGAATAAGTACACGTTACCCCAGATTGATGATTTATTTGATCAGCTGAAAGGTGCTACTGTGTTTTCAAAAATTGATCTTCGATCGGGTTATTATCAGCTACGGGTAAAGGAGTCAGATGTGCCAAAAATAACCTTTAGAACCAGGTACAGGCATTATGAGTTTCTGATTCTGCCGTTTGGGCTAACTAATGCACCTGCAGTATTCATGGATTTGATGAACCGGATATTCAGACCATACTTAGACAGATTTCTGGTAGTATTCATGTAACACCCCGTACCCGAGACCGTTGCCGGAGTCGGACACGAGGTGCTAACAGACATAATACATTTATTTCCACAGTCCATTTTAAATTTCCAGACGAGCTGGCTAACTGCGTCACTGTCGCCTTAAAAATCATATCTTGAGTTTCAAAACTTGAAAACTAGTTTCGTAAATTTTTCCTGCAACTAGACTCATATATCAATCTACAAATTTTTTTCTAGAATTTTTGGTCAAGCCAATTAGTAAATTGTATTAGTTAAAGTCTCCCCTGTTTCAAGGTTTGACTACTCTGACCTTCACACATTATGACTTGGACATCTCCCTGTACAGGGCTTCAATACTGATTCCGTTTGTTTCTATAGAAACTAGACTCGAAAATGAATCTATACATATATGGCATGACTTCTAATTATCTCTGGTTAATTTATAATGAATTTCCAAAGTCGGAAAAGGGAATCCAGAAACTGTTCTGGCCCTGTTTCACGAAAACTTAAATATCTCTTAACATACGACTCATATGATCGTTTCGTTTCTTCCATATGAAAATAGATTCATCAAGGTTCGATTAAATAATTTATTCACTATTTAATTCCATTCCTACTATTTTTAGTGATTTTTCAAATCCACACCACTGCTGCTATCAACATCTGTTTTTAAGGTAAACTTTTCCTATTTCATGGTTTTCCATGAATCAACTAGAGGTTGTCATACATAGCACCAAAATGATCATGATTAACCATTCCAATGGCTAATCGTTACCAAACATTTCCATACCTCACAACGAACAACATACAAAATGATTATACTGTTATGATCAAAGTATATTTAAGCCATTTTCGCATGGCTATCCAAATTTATACAAAACCCAAGGGTACATGACCAACAACAAAAAGGGTAGTCCTATACATGCCATTTCAAAGGTCAACCAAAAGTGTACCAAAAGGGGCTTTGATAGTGTGGACAACTTCAACTTCGACAATCCCGAGTCTGATAGCTGACGAACCAAAATCTATAAAACAGAGATTCAAAGAAACGGAGTAAGCATTTAATGCTTAGTAAGTTTTGAGCCATGAAATTAGACACAACTAAAGCGTAGCATTCATATGGCTAAACGGATAATTTCATATGCACAAATTCTCAATATCATACTTACTTCACATTACCAACCCTTATATTCATACACAAAAGATCAACTTAGCCAAAGGCCGGTAGCTCATTTATCGACTGAGCGAATACTATTTGTAAGGTATCAACTAAATCAATGCATATACGAGACATACCTCATTGCTGGGATTTTGTGAGCATATTAATTGAAACTATTACAGCAAGGTCGCTCATTCCCAAGCCAAGTACCTTCGGGATTTAACCGGATATAGCTACTCGCTCAATGCCTTCGGGACATAGCCCGGATATAGTAACTCGTACCATTGCCTTCGGGACTTAGCCCGGATATAGTAACTCGCACAAATGCCTTCGGGACTTAGCTCGGATGTAATAACTCGCACAAATGCCTTCGGGACTTAGCCCGAAACTAGTCACTAGCGCAAAATGCCTTCGGGACTTAGCCCGGTTATCATCCAAATATTCATGCACATATCAATAAATCATGACACATCTATATTTTATTTTCATAATTAGAGTTCAAACACAAGTCACGTATTAAGCAATCCCATTTTCGGCTCACTAGCCACATACAAACAACATGGTTTAGTTTGCTTTATGACACGATCTCTATGCACATACGGCTACCCGTCATACGTATAGACTAATTAACTCAACATATAATTCAAGTAGAATCATCATATCACCGTATATTTGTTATGCTCATACGTCATGACTTAATCAAATCGTAAACTAAGTCTCGTTACTTGAAAACTTACCTCGGATGTTGTCGAACGATTCCGATGGCTATTCGACCACTTTTTCCTTCCCTTTATCGGATTTAGTTCCCCTTTGCTCTTGAGCTTAATTTAACAAATAAATTGATTTAATCATTTGAGCATCGAAAAGAGGAACTCAAGGTACTTAGCCCATATATATACATTAGACATTAAAGTCACATACATATGAAATCATGAATCAACTCAACATATTAACCCACACTTCCTTTTAGCCAATTGTCTAAGCCAAGATAAAAGCATTAATATGCTTGCCTCTAACCGAATACATGCAACACCAATCTTCTTCCTATGGCCGAATATGCATGTCTATGTTGAGGCCGATTATATGCTTAATACTTCCTACAAGTATGGTTACTTGTATTGATTATATATCATCTTGTTTCAAGTTCAAAACTCGGCTAATACGCATATATACACTAGTAATCAAATACTAACATTTTTCACTTCACCTTACTACCATTTCACATCTATTTTCTACCATGGCCGAATGCATCAAGACACCATACCATTCAATTTTGGTCATGGGTTACACAAAGAACTTAATGTCTAACTCAAAAATGCCAAAAAGAAAATCCAAGAGTCATCATTCACCATCACATGTATCATTACAAAGCTTCACACTTAGCATGCAAATGACATCAACACAAATCCACCTTAGCCGAAACTTAACTCATCTTCATGCCTCATCACCACAACATCAAACATCAACCAAGAAGACAACACCCATGGCCGAATATCATCTCCATCTCATAGCAAAGATTTAAACCATGGGCTAGGTAGAACTCAAACTAACAACTAAAAACATGCATGAATCTCAAGGACAACATCAAACATACCTTAGTCTAGCAAACCACCATAGCCGATTTTCTCAAGCTCTTCCCCTTCCTTTCTTTCCTCTATTCGGCCAAAGATGTTCAAGAATGAACACTTTTTTTTTTCTTTCTTCAATTCACGGCAATGGGGGGAAACATGGATGACACAATTTTTTTCATCATCATTTACCTTTCCATTATTATTTTATTACCCATACTCCTTATTTTATTTTTTCCTACATACCACATTAGCACACCATGCTTAAAATGCTATGCCCCATAGCATGGCCGGCCACTAGCTCAAATATTGGGCAATTTGACATGCAAACCCACCATTTCACAAGAAGCATTATTAGGCCTCTTTACATTTGCCTAGCACATTTCTAAATTTTCTCACATAAGTCCTATTTGATAAAATTCACTTACAATTAACAAAATTCAAACATGAAATTTTCACACATGCATATATACATATAATGAGCATCAACTATGACGGTTAATTATTTTTATGACTCGATTTTGTGGCCCCGAAACCACTTCCTGACTAGGGTCACATTAGGGCTGTCACAACTCTCCCCCACTTAAGAAATTTTCGTCCCCGAAAATCTTACTGGTAAATAGGTTTGGGTATCGCTCTTTCATAGAGTTCTCGGGTTCCCAAGTAGCTTCTTCCATCCCGTGTTTGAGCCATAACACTTTTACTAACGGAACCCTTTTGTTTCGTAACTCTTTCACTTCATGAGCTAGGATACGAATCGGTTCTTCTTCTTAACTCATATCGGATTGAATTTCAATCTCTGATGGATTAATTACGTGTGATGGATCAGATCTATAACGTCGAAGCATCGAAACATGAAAGACGTCGTGAATCTTTTCAAGTTCAGGGGGCAAAATCAATCTATACGCAACTGGACCAACTCGTTCGGAGATTTCATACGGCCCAATGAATCTCGGACTCAATTTGCCCTTACGGCCAAATCTAAGTATCTTTTTCCAAGGTGAAACTTTAAGAAACACTTTGTCTCCCACCTGATACTCAATGTCTTTTCGTTTCAAATCCGCGTACGACTTCTGGCGATCTGTGGCCGCCTTCAGACTTTCACAGATTACTTTTACTTTCTGTTCAGCATCTTTAATCAAATCAACTCCGAAAATTTTACTTTCACCGAGCTCAGTCCAAAACAATGGTGTACAGCATTTTCGACCGTACAAAGCCTCGTAAGGCGCCATCTTAATACTTGACTGAAAACTATTATTGTAAGCGAACTCAATCAAAGGTAGATATCGTTCCCATGAACCACTAAACTCAAGGATGCAGCATCTCAACATATCCTCGAGTATCTGAATTATGCGCTCGGATTGACCATCGGTTTGTGGATGAAAAGCGGTGCTAAAATGCAGCTTGGTAGCCAAAGCTTCTTGCAATTTCTTCCAAAATCGGGAGGTGAATCTCAGATCTCTATCCGACACAATAGAAATCGGTACCCCTTGTAATCTCACAATCTGAGAAACATACAACTCAGCTAGTTTTTCCAATGAAAAGTCCGTGCGTACAGGGATAAAGTGAGTCGACTTAGTCAGTCTATCCATGACAACCCAAATCGCATCTTTCTTACTTGCCGACAATGGCAACCCAGATACAAAATCCATCATGACTCGATCCATTTCCATTCAGGTATCATGATTGGCTGAAGTAAACCCGTAGGCACTTGATGTTCCACCTTCACTTGCTGACATATTAAACACTTCGAAACAAAATCGAAAATGTCTCGTTTCATACCATGCCACCAAAACTGACGTCTCAGATCATTGTACATTTTCGTACTCCCTGGGTGAATTGACATTCGGCTACAATGAGCTTCGTTCAGAATCATCAAAATGAGTTCTGAATTTCTTGGAACACATAACCGACTTCTGAACCTCAAACAATTGTCATCATCAATTTGAAACTCTGATTCCATATTCGGAACACATTCAGCCCGTTTTGCAACCAATTCATCATTGACTTTCTGAGCTTCACGAATTTGATGAATCAACAATGGTTTGGCCTTTAATTCCGCCACTAACACATTGTCGGATAGAACAGACAAGTGTACATTCATCGCTCGTAAAGCAAACAGTGATTTACGACTTAAGGCATCCGCAACCACATTAGCCTTTCCCGGGTGATAGTCAATGACAAGCTCATAATCTTTTAACAACTCGAGCCAACGTCTTTGTCGCAGATTTAAGTCTCTTTGGGTCATCAAATATTTGAGACTTTTGCGATCCGAAAATACATGGTACTTCTCACCGAATAAGTAATGTCGCCATATTTTCAAAGCGAATACGATGGCAGCTAATTCGAGATCATGGGTCGGATAATTTTTCTCATGTGGCTTTAATTGTCTCGATGCATAGGCCACAACTCGACCTTCTTGCATCAATACGCAACCCAACCCAAGTAGGTATGCATCACTATAAATGACGAACTCCTTGCCTGATTCGGGCTGCACTAGTACTGGAGCTTCCGTCAAGTGAGTTTTCAATTGTTCGAAACTTTTCTGACACTTTTCTGTCCATTCAAACTTAACATCCTTCTGAAGTAGTTTCGTCATTGGTGTGGCTATCATCGAGAAACCTTTCACAAACCGTCGATAGTAACCGGCAAGTCCCAAAAAGCTCCGAACCTCAGTAATATTTCTCGGAGGCTTCCAGTTAAGTATGGCTGAAATTTTGATCGGATCAACTCGAATACCCGATGCAGATACCACATGACCCAAGAAGCTAACCTCTCTTAACCAGAACTCACACTTACTGAACTTAGCATATAACTGCTTATCCCGTAAATTTTGCAACACTAATCCCAGGTGTTTAGCATGATCGGTTTCATTTCTCGAATAAACCAAAATATCATTGATAAACACGACTACAAACCGATCCAAATACGGTCTGAAGATCCGATTCATCAAATCCATAAATACCGCAGGGGCATTAGTGAGCCCAAACGGCATCACTAAGAACTCATAGTGACCGTATCTCGTTCTGAAAGCAGTTTTGGGTATATCCGAATCTCGAATTCGCAACTGGTAATAACCCGATCTCAAATCTATCTTTGAAAACACTGAGGCTCCCTTTAGTTGATCAAACAAATCGTCAATACGTGGCATCGGATATTTATTCTTTATTGTCACCTTATTCAGTTGACGATAGTCGATGCACAACCTCATAGTTCCGTCCTTCTTTTTCACAAACAATACTGGTGCACCCCAAGGTGAGAAACTTGGTCGAGCGAAACCTCTATCCGTTAATTCTTGCAACTGAGCTTTCAACTCTTTTAACTCGGTTGGTGCCATACGATACGGAGCTATCGAAATCAGCGTAGTCCCAGGTACAAGCTCAATACCAAACTCTACCTCCCGAACAGGTGGTAAACCCGGTAATTCCTAGGAAAAAACATCCGCGTATTCACAAACCACCGGCACAGATTCGGGATTCTTTTCTAACTCTTTGTCATCAGGTACATACGCAAGGTATGCTAGGGTCATGTACGGTCAACCAATCCATACCGAGGATAACATCAAACTCGTCAAACGGTAAGAGCATCAAATCGGCCGGAAAATTGGAACCTCGGATTACTAGGCGACATTTCTTGCACACTTTGTCGACAAGCACGTAACGACCCAAGAGATTTGACACCCGAATTACAAACTCAGTAGACTCAACAGGTAGAGTCTTACTGGATGCTAAGGTTTCACATATATAAGAATGAGTAGAACCAGGGTCAATCAAAGCAATCACATTAGTATCAAAGAGAGTAAAAGTACCGGTAATAACATCTGGCGAGAAAGCATCCTCGCGTGCGCGTATAGCGTAAGCTCTAGCAGGAGCACGAGCCTCAGATCTGGTGGTAGCATCTCTAGATCCTCTCTGACCACCACTAGCATTGCACGTATTTCTAGATGGTCTACCTTCAGCAGTGGTAGCACCCTGTTTCCCACTCTGATTTACATTCTGTTCAGACAACCTCGGGCAATCTTTAATGAAGTGGTCAACTGATCTGCACTTGTAACAGGAGCGGTCATGAAATCTACAACTCCCCGAATGCCATTTACCACAATACAGGCACTCCGTTCTGTCTCGACGATCATTTCCAACACTGGCGATCGAAGTGACGCGTGTGCTCACAGGGGGTCGATCGCGATCTCGTCTAGAAAAGCCAGAAGTGTTTCTAGATCGGCCGAAATCATCTCTAAATTTCTTCGATGACTGTTGAAAGGGCCTCCCCGAAGACCTCTTACGAAACTCCTCTGCTCCCATATCAGCTTTTCTTTTCTCCATACTGAGCTCCTCGGCTTTGCAAGCTCGCTCGACGAGTACCACAAATTCTCGGATTTCTAAAATGCCCACACACAGCTTTATATCATCATTCAGTCCATCCTTGAAACGCTTACACATCACGGCCTCTGAAGAAATGCATTCTCGAGCGTACCGGCTAAGCCTCACAAATTTTCGTTCATAGTCGGTAACCGACATGGAACCTTGTTTGAGTTCAAGAAATTCCTTCCATTTTTGGTCAATAAATCTCTGACTGATATACTTCTTTCAAAACTCAGTTTGGAAAAACTCCCAAGTTACTTGCTCTCTGGGCACAACAGAAGTCAACGTATTCCACCAATAGTAGGCAGAATCACGTAGCAAGGAGATAGTACACTTTAGGCACTCATCGGGTGTGCAAGATAGCTCGTCGAGTACCCGAATAGTGTTGTCCAACCAAAATTCAGCTTACTCGGCATCATCGCTGCCCGTAGCTTTAAATTCAGTAGCCCCGTGTTTTCGAATTCTGTCAATTGGGGGCTTATTTGACCTTATTTGGTCAGTTACCGGAGGTATGGTAGGTGCGGGGATGGTATTTGTAGGGAATGGAGGTTGTGGAACAGCCGTATTAGTTCGAATGTATTGGTTGAACCAATCATTCATCACGCTATAAAAAGCTTGTCTAGCTTCATCATTCGGATTACTAGCATTAGGTTGAGAGTCCGCCGGTGCTGTCCCTTGTGCGGGAGCAGGCGCTACACTCTCGAGACCATCAGCTACCGCTCGATCAGGATCGGGATCCATTACTATAAATAAACACATTTGCAAATGTCAGAAATCACCACACTATAAAATAATCACATAATGGCATGTATAGCTAGACCCAAACGTAGTACGGTAGTCCTAGAATCGACTAAACTGTAACTCTGATACCAATAAAATTGTAACACCCCGTACCCGAGACCGTTACCGGAGTCGGACACGAGGTGCTAACAAACATAATACATTTATTTCCACAGCCCATTTTAAATTTCCAGACGAGCTGGCTAACTACATCACTGTCGCCTTAAAAATCATATCTTGAGTTTCAAAACTCGAAAACCAGTTTCATAAATTTTTCCTAAAACTAGACTCATATATCAATCTTCAAATTTTTTTCTAGAATTTTTGGTCAAGCCAATTAGTACATTTTATTAGTTAAATTCCCCCCTATTTCAGGGTTTGACTACTCTGACCTTCACACATTACGACTTGGACATATCCCTGTACAGGGCTTCAATACTGATGTCGTTTGTTTCTATAGAAACTAGAATCGAAAATGAATCTATACATATATGGCATGACTTCTAATTATCTCTGGTTAATTTATAATGAATTTCCAAAGTCGGAACAGGGAATCCAGAAACCGTTCTGGCCCTGTTTCATGAAAACTTAAATATCTCTTAACATACGACTCATATGATCATTTCGTTTCTTCCATATGAAAATAGATTCATCAAGGTTCGATTAAATAATTTATTCACTATTTAATTCCATTCTTACTATTTTTAGTGATTTTTCAAATCAACACCACTGCTGCTATCAGCATCTGTTTTTAAGGTAAACTTTTCCTATTTCATGGTTTTCCATGAATCAACTAGAGGTTGTCATACATAGCACCAAAATGATCATGATTAACCATTCCAATGGCTAATCGTTACCAAACATTTCCATACCTCTCAACGAACAACATACAAAACGATTATACTGTTATGATCAAAGTATATTTAAGCCATTTTCGCATGGCTATCCAAATTTATACAAAACCCAAGGGTACATGACCAACAACAAAAAGGGTAGTCCTATACATGCCATTTCAAAGTTCAACCAAAAGTGTACCAAAAGGGGCTTTGATAGTGTGGACGACTTCAACTTCGACAATCCCGAGTCCGATAGCTGACGAACCAAAATCTATAAAACAGAGATTCAAAGAAACGGAGTAAGCATTTAATGCTTAGTAAGTTTTGAGCCATGAAATTAGACACAACTAAAGCGTAGCATTCATATGGCTAAACGGATAATTTCATATGCACAAATTCTCAATATCATACTTACTTCACATTACCAACCCTTATATTCATACACAAAAGATCAACTTAGCCAAAGGCCGGTAGCTCATTTATCGACTGAGCGAATACTATTTGTAAGGGATCAACTAAATCAATGCATATACGAGACATACCTCATTGCTGGGATTTTGCGAGCATATTAATTGAAACTATTACAGCAAGGTCGCTCATTCCCAAGCCAAGTACCTTCGGGATTTAACCGGATATAGCTACTCGCTCAATGCCTTCGGGACATAGCCCGGATATAGTAACTCGTACCATTGCCTTCGGGACTTAGCCCGGATATAGTAACTCGCACAAATGCCTTCGGGACTTAGCCCGGATGTAATAACTCGCACAAATGCCTTCGGGACTTAGCCCGGAACTAGTCACTAGCGCAAAATGCCTTTGGGACTTATCCCGGTTATCATCCAAATATTCATGCACATATCAATAAATCATGACACATCTATATTTCATTTTCATAATTAGAGTTCAAACACAAGTCACGTATTAAGCAATCCCATTTTCGGCTCACTAGCCACATACAAACAGCATGGTTTAGCTTGTTTTATGACACGATCTCTATGCACATACGGCTACCCGTCATACGTATAGACTAATTAACTCAACATATAATTCAAGTAGAATCATCATATCACCGTATATTTGTTATGCTCATACGTCATGACTTAATCAAATCGTAAACTAAGTCTCGTTACTCGAAAACTTACCTCGGATGTTGTCGAACGATTCCGATGGCTATTCGACCACTTTTTCCTTCCCTTTATCGGATTTAGTTCCCCTTTGCTCTTGAGCTTAATTTAACAAATAAATTGATTTAATCATTTGAGCATCGAAAAGAGGAACTCAAGGTACTTAGCCCATATATATACACATTAGACATTAAACTCACATACATATGAAATCATGAATCAACTCAACATATTAACCCACAGTTCCTTTTAGCCGATTGTCTAAGCCAAGATAAAAGCATCAATATGCTTGCCTCTAACCGAATACATGCAACACCAATCTTCTTCCTATGGCTGAATATGCATGTCTATGTTGAGGCCGATTATATGCTTAATACTTCCTACAAGTATGGTTACTTGTATTGATTATATATCATCTTGTTTCAAGTTCAAAACTCGGCTAATACGCATATATACACTAGTAATCAAATACTAACATTTTGCACTTCACCTTACTACCATTTCACATCTATTTTCTACCATGGCCGAATGCATCAAGACACCATACCATTCAATTTTGGTCATGGGTTACACAAAGAACTTAATGTCTAACTCAAAAATGCCAAAAAGAAAATCCAAGAGTCATCCTTCACCATCACATGTATCATTACAAAGCTTCACACTTAGCATGCAAATGACATCAACACAAATCCACCTTAGCCGAAACTTAACTCATCTTCATGCCTCATCACCACAACATCAAACATCAACCAAGAAGACAACACCCATGGCCGAATATCATCTCCATCTCATAGCAAAGATTTAAACCATGGGCTAGGTAGAACTCAAACTAACAACTAAAAACATGCATGAATCTCAAGGACAACATCAAACATACCTTAGTCTACAAACCACCATAGCCGATTTTCTCAAGCTCTTCCCCTTCCTTTCTTTCCTCTATTCGGCCAAAGATGTTCAAGAATGAACACTTTTTTTTTCTTTCTTCAATTCACGGCAATAGGGGGGAAACATGGATGACACAATTTTTTTCATCTTCATTTACCTTTCCATTATTATTTTATTACCCATACTCCTTGTTTTATTTTTTCCTACATACCACATTAGCACACCATGCTTAAAATATGCTCTGCCCCATAGCATGGCCGGCCACTAGCTCAAATATTTGGCAATTTGACATGCAAACCCACCATTTCACAACATGCATTATTAGGTCTCTTTACATTTAACTAGCACATTTCTAAATTTTCTCACATAAGTCCTATTTGATAAAATTCACTTACAATTAACAAAATTCAAACATGAAATTTTCACACATGCATATATACATATAATGAGCATCAACTATGACGGTTAATTATTTTTATGACTCAGTTTTGTGGCCCCGAAACTACTTCCCGACTAGGGTCACATTAGGGCTGTCACAATTCATTGATGATATTTTGGTTTATTCTTAGTATGAAGAAGAACATGCAGAACATTTGAGAATTGAGTTGCAAATTCTGCGAGAGAAGCAGTTATATGCTAAATTTAGTAAATGTGAATTTTGGCTTCGAGAAGTGGGTTTTCTAGGACATATTGTATCTGCCGAAGGCATCAGGGTAGATCCAAGTAAAATCTCAATTATTGTCAATTGGAGTCCACTGAAAAATGAATCTGAAGTTAGAAGTTTCTTGGGTTTAGCTGGTTATTATCGGAGATTTGTACAGGGATTCTCTATGATAGCTTTTCCAATGACTCGATTATTGCAGAAAGATGTAAAGTTCAAATAGACTGATGAATGTCAGCGGAGTTTCAACCGATTGAAAGATCTACTAACGAAAGCACTTGTATTAGTGCAGCCTGAACCAGGTAAGGAATTTGTTATTTACAATGATGCCTCATTAAATGGTTTAGGTTGTGTCTTGATGTAAGAAGGTAAAGTAATAGCCTATACTGCAAGACAACTTAAAACACATGAAAGAAATTACCCAGTACATGATCTTGAATTTGTTGTTATTGTATTTGAGCTGAAGATATGGCGGCATTACTTGTACAGTGAGAAATGTCATATTTATACTGATCATAAAAGCTTGAAATATTTGATGACACAGAAATATTTGAATTTGAGACAGCGCAGGTGGCTTGAACTGATAAAGGACTATGATTTGATTATTGATTACCATCCGGGTAAAGCTAATATTGTAGCTGATGCTTTGAGCTGGAAATCTCTGTTTGCTTTACGAGCTATGAATACTCGGTTGTCACTGACTGATGATGGTTCAATCATAGCTGAATTGAGAGCTAAATTGACATTTTTACAGCAAATATGTAAAGCTCAGAACAATGATGAGAAGTTACAGGTTAAACGAGCACAATGTGAGTCAGGTAATGATTCTGAATTTTAGATTGGTCTTGATGGTTGTTTATTATTCAGAGGTAGGGTATGTGTACCTCAGAATTCAGAGCTCATACAGAAGATTTTACGCGAGACTCACAGCAGTACTGTGTCTGTACATCCAGGGAGTAATAAAATGTATAATGATCTGAAAAAGATGTACTGGTGGTCGGGAATGAAACGTCATATCTTTGAGTTTGTATCAAGGTGTTTAATATGTCAGCAAGTTAAAGCTGAACATCAGGTACCTTCAGGGTTACTTTAGCCAATTACTATACCGGAATGGAAATGGGAAAGAATCACTATGGATTTTGTATCAGGGTTACCTTTGTCTCTGAGGAAAAAAGATGCTATTTGGGTGATTGTTGACTGATTGACAAAGTCAGCTCACTTTATTCTGATACGTATGGATTACTCTTTAGATAAACTAGCTGAACTGTACATAACTGAGATTGTCAGGCTACATGGAGTGCCTGTCTCCATTATATCAGATAGAGATCCCCGATTTACGTCTCATTTCTGCGACAAATTGCAAAAAGCCTTGGGTACTCAGTTGTTTTCAGCACTGCATTTCATCCTTAGACAGACGGTCAATCTGAGCGTGTAATTCAAGTATTGGAAGATATGCTCGGATGTTGTATACTAGAGTTTGAAGGTAATTGGGAGAGGTATCTACCTTTGATTGAATTTGCTTACAATAATAGTTATGAGTTCAGTATTAAAATGGCTCCGTATGAAGCTTTGTATGGTAGAAAATATAGAACATTGTTATATTGGACAGAGCCTAGTGAAAAGAAGATACATGGGGTTGATTTGACCCGGGAAATAGAAGAAAAAGTAAAGGCTATTCGGGATAGTCTAAAAGCAGCTTCCGATCGTCAAAAATCATATGCCGACCTTAAACGAAAAGAGATTGCATTTCAAGTCAGTGACAAGATATTCCTGAAAGTGTCTCCTTGGAAGAAAGTCCTCCGATATGGTCGAAAGGGTAAATTGAGTCCAAGATTTATCGGGCCATATGAAATCATAGAAAGAATTGGACCGATCGCTTATCGATTGGCATTACCACCGGAACTTGATAGAATCAATAATGTTTTTCATGTATATATGTTACGACGATATCGATCAGATCCTTCACATGTTATTTCTTCGACAGAAGTGGAGATTCAACCGGATATGACTTACAGTGAAGAACCGGTCAAGATATTAGTACGGGAGACAAAAAAGCTTAGGAATAAAAAGATAAATTTGGTGAAAGTATTGTGGCAAAAGCATGGGATTGAGGAAGCGACATGAGAACCAGAGGAGGCAATGAGGAAACAATACCTAAACCTCTTTACTGGTAAGATTTTCGAGGACGAAAATCCTTAAAGGGGGAAGAGTTGTAATGGCCTAAATTCAAGGTTATCGGAACAGTGGTTTCGTAACCACAAATTCAATTTAAAGAGAAATTTATTTTAATATTTTTGCATGAATATTTATATAATAGGAAAATCGTGTGAAAATATCAGTAAAAATTTTTTACCAATTTAGTGGTTAGTTAGAAAAAGAAATTATTGAAGAAATTGGGTAAAAACAAAGTATCGAGACCTCGATCTCATAAAATCAAATCAAAAATATTTTTATAAATATTTATGAAAAGTTAGTGATGTGGTATTAAAATTTCGTTAGGAAATTTTAATGTTTGGGTAGTCAATTAAATGAAAAGGACTAAATTGTAATAGGTGTAAAAGTTGCTAGAATGATTAAATAGCTTAAGAGTCTAATGAGAAAAGATTTAAAAGGAAATTAGACCCAAATTTATTTGGGCTAGATGGCAAGGGCAAGAAATCAGTAGGAAAATTAATGATTTAAGGGCAAAATTGGAATATTGCATAATTAACTAAATAAAGATAGGACTAAATAAGAAATATCTAGATTTCTCTTCATTTTTCTTCATTCTCATCAGCCAAAACGCCATAGGAGGGGTTCTCTAAGCTGGTATTTCATAATTGTTGGACCAACTGAGTTAATCCTTGCCTATTTCTTGTAATTTTTGTGTTTCTAAGACTTTTACAACTAGGTCCTACTATTAAATTCATTAGTTTTTGATTTCATGGATGAAATTGAAAGTCACCATGGTTGAGTACTGTAAGATTATGATAAAATAGAATGAAATTGAAGCTTTAATTTGTTTATGAGATGATTTTATTAGGTAATTTCAATAGAAATTGATTTTTAAGACTTAATTGTGAAAATGTTTGGAACTAAAGTCTAGTGCTGAAATTATGATTTCCAAAGGTTGTAAACTAGTTTAAGGTGATAGAATAGAGTGTTAATTAAGAAAAATCAGCTCAATTGAGAGGCTAATTGAGTAGGGAAGAAATTATTATTTATTAAAAGCTTAGGGGAAAAATGGTAATAAACAGCTTGCACTAAAACAGTTTGGACAGCAGCAGTAGACTAACTTTGAAAACTCACCATAAATTGTAGGAATTTGATTAGAAGATGAACAAAATATTGAATTAAATATTATTGAGTTTAGTTTCTCATAGAAGAAACGGTGTAAGCAATGGATTTGTAAATTTTGGTATATAATAAATTTTGTGAGACAAGGTCAGAATGAATTCGAGTTCCCCTGTTCTGACTTTGAAAAATCATAAAAAATTGAATAAAAATAATTAGGGGCTTAAATTTATATTTATAGAATTCTGAATGATCCTACTTTTAAGATAAACAAATGATAATATCATTTTAATCCTGTATAAATATATAATTAATTTTTAGTGAAGAAGGGTCAGAACTGTCAGACAGCAGAACATGAGTGAATTTAAAGAATAAACTGTACTTATTGGCTAAACCAAAAATATTGAAAATTTTATGGTAAGAAGATATTTGATTCTAGTTTCAGGGAAAATTATTGAATCCTAATTTGGAATTCTGTAGCTCAAGATAAAAATAATTTAGTGACTATGACTCAAGTAGACAGCTTTGAATGAACTATAAATAATAATGAAATTATAGAGAATGTTGCATATGAACATGAAATGTATTAAATTGATAATTAAATTTATTTATTTAGATCCAGAAGATTAAAATACGAAGCTAGATCGAGGAAAGGAAAAAGTTCGGGATTAATATTTTTTTGTACAGGAACAAGTATCAAGGTAAGTTCATGTGACTTGAATTATATTCTTAAATGCTTGAAATGCATGTTTTTTATATGAATATGATTTGAATGTTAAATATATGGAAATTTATGAAACATTGATATATTTGATAAAAGGGGAAGAAATCACAGTTGAATGAAAGGAAAATTCGATGGATCTTTGAAAAGGAATTGACGATAAAAAGGATATAGCCCGGACGAGTGATCCTATCCTGATATAGCCCTCCCGAAGAATATGTGGAAAATGGATTTAGCCCAGACGGGTAATCCAAATTAGGGTTTGAATTTAGCCTAGACTTGTAATTCAGATCCAAGCTCATTAGAGTAATTGTCATTGTAGGGGATTTAGCCTGGACTGGTAATCCCGACAATACTCTATGAGTTTATATTGCAGGGGATTTAGCCTGGACCGGTAATCCCGCTGCAAGCTTGAGGTTCGCGGGAGTGTGTTCTCTGAAATGGAAATGTGCACACATAAGTATGATTTGACGGACCCGAAATTGTACACTAAAAGTGTACCTCTGAAAATCCATCGAAATTCTGAAAATTCAACGGGATAAATATGGAAAAATAACAAGGAAATGGAAATCATGGTATTGATGAACACATCAATCATCATATATATATTATTGATACATGGAAATTATTGTACTAACTTGAATGTTGAGTTTGTGGATGTTAGGGTAATAATGCATTGAATGGATATATGAATGTTTACTGTATTGTATTGAAACTATTAGGTAAGTATAATTCTTGTTACATGAGCTTACTAAGCACAAAGTGCTTACCCTGTTTCATTTTCCCCTGTTTTGTAGTGTTAAGAGCTCGGAGGTCGGATTTGGTCGGAGACACATCACACTATCAACCTCAGGACTTCGGTATATAAAGAAACTTTATTTTGGAAATCAATGGAATGTAAAAGCTAATAAAGTAAATGTTTCTGTGAAATGAATGTAAGGTCAGCCAATAGTATGGCTAACAAATCTTGGTTTTGATGTGTGATGAGGTTATCTTATAAATATGTATGAATCTATCTTGAAAATATGTTGAATTGGATTGGTTGATTTGGATGAGTCTCAGTTTAAAATTGCAGGAATGGTTAGATATCTATAAAGGGGTTATTTTGAGTTTTAAAAAAAATTAAATTAATTCGTAAACTTCGGCAATGCCTCGTACCCTATTCCGGCAATGAATACAGGTAGGGGGCGTTACAAGCTATGTAATATGAAAAGGGATAGCTTAGGCTATCAAATATGAAAAGGGATAGCTTCGAGTATCGAATATGAAAAGGGGATAGCTTCGGCTATCGAATATGGAAAGGGGATAGCTTCGACTGTCGATTATGAAAAGGGATAGCTTCAACTATCGATTATGAAAATGGATGGTGATGACTCGGTAATATTTTTCGACGCAATATACTTTGTTCCTATGGAAGGTAGAAAGCATGTGTATTCATGATTGTGGAAAATTATTTTATTATGTGTTAATATTGAATTTATGTGATCAAGAACTAATTTGGGTTGTTGGTGATGCTTAGGCTTGTGCCAAGCTAGTGTTGGATTGATACATATTTATTTTAAGCTTATGCATTGTATTGATAAGCATCGTTTATGTATTACGAACTTACTAAGCATTATATGCTTACTTTATGTTCTTTTTCCATGTTTTGTAGTTAATGGGAAGCTCATTCGGGTTTGAAGATCGTTGGTGACCTATTACACTATCTATCAGCTATATCGGTAGATTTTTATGTTTTTAAGTCATGGTTATAATGGCATATATAGGTGTAACACCCCCTTACACGTATCCGACATCAGGACAGGGTTTGAGGCATTACCGGACTTAAACGTAAACAAACATACAAAACCGAGTCACAAAATTTTGTTCAAATTAAATTCATTCATACATATGCATGTTGTCCTATGAGGCCCAAAACATACATCAAGAGTGGTTCGGGACTAAACCGAGAACTTTAGAAAATTTTAAGAAAACTTAGAAAAATTTTCATGAAACAGGGTCACACGCCCGTGTGGTCACACATGCCCGTGTGGTCACACACGCCCGTGTGGCTTGGGACACGCCCATGTCCTCAGTCCGTGTAACATTCTATTTATGATGTCATCAATGTAATTAGGGTCACACGGCCAAGTCACACGCCCGACTGCTTAGGCCGTGTGGCGAATTAAATTCTAAAAATTAAGTGCAGACTTCACACGGCCTGGGAACATGCCCATGTCCTGCAGTTGTGTCCTTCACACAGCTGAGATGCACGGCCGTGTCTCTGGCCCGTGTGTTTACTACTGAACATTCTGTTTTTCATTTAATAGGGTGTAGAGGAGACACAGCCAGATCACACGCCCATGGGGCAGACCATTTGTCACACACGGCCTAGACACACGCCTATGTGCATACCCATGTGGACAATTTTGTAACTATTTCCAAGCATTTTGTCACCCTCAATAACACATGCACACTTATATATCTCAATGACATTCTACATGGCATAAGTGAGCACTTACATGTTCATAAACATGACTCATGCATGTCAACTTCATTACAATTTTTACTTACTTAAGACTTCATATTTTATTTAATCCAAGCTTACCAAGTTCACATGCAATATAAAACATCAATTTACTTCTATTTTACACATTCATGTTGTAGTTGTTATTATGCCATTTACTCACAACTCCATCACAAAACATATATGGTCACATCCCCAATTCATCCATGCTAAATGAATTTAACCATACCAAGAGTGATCTTAGCACATGCATGCATATATGGATAGGATTACTTCCCCATAATTAATATGGGCCATATCTCATGGCCAAATACAAAATGAATCATCAAATCATTATAAGCCAACACATTTGGCTACACAAATATGACATATAACAAAAATACCAAGTCCCTATACATGCCATACTCAAAATACTTAAATTCACTATACCTAAAAGATTAGTTTGATAGTGTGAATCGAGCTCCGACTTCCTTCGCCGAGCTAGCTTGGCGACACTATAAGGAAATGAAAAATGAATGGGGGTAAGCATAAAGCTTAGTAAGCTAGCATGTAAATAATTAACAACATTAACCATGCAGTATTATTCGCATAACACAACAATATATTTATCACAATGTCATCAAGTATCATAGATACATTTTAAGTCATGCCATTTACATAATGTACAATAAAAATAATGAACATAGTTCATTCATTCACTTCTTTCGAGTTTCATCGATTCATAATCTAAACATTTATGAGCTTGGTGTACGTACATGTACCCTTTCAACATGATCATACCTTGTCATCCCTTTGGCATAGTCGTTGAATTACCCGTTGAACCACTTGGAATACTAAAGGATACTCGAGAACTCTCATACACATAGTAGGATGCCAATGCCATATCCCAGATATGGTCTTACATGGGATCGTAGGTCGATGCCAATGCCATGTCCCAGACATGGTCTTACATGGGATCACACATCGATTCCGATAGCCTAGCTATGGTCTTACATGATATTACGTATCGATCCCAAAGCCATGTCCCAGACATGGTCTTACATGGGATCGTACATAACCCTAATGTCATGACATTTGTATCCTAACTATTCTTAAGGTTCAACCGGGATTTTAAGGTATCGAACTCATCAAATCATCATCAAGTCATCATTAATTAAATCCATAAATACACTTTTATAATTCATGCAATATTAAAGCATTAAATACAAAATAATGTAACGTTGCATTATTTACACACAAACTTACCTCGGTCCCAAAATATGGCTACTATTCGATTTAGTCCACAACCCTATTATTTCCTTGGTTTAGGTCCGGACTCCATTTTTCTTGATATATAATAGCAAATTTCTCTTATTTAATTATCACATTATTCAACATAGTCCATAAATCATACTTTGGAAAAATTACAATTTTTTCCTTAAACTTTCACATAATTACAAATTAGCCTCTAGGCACGTAAAATGAAATATGTTCATTTTCTTTGATTCTCAAGCATAGGCGAACTTATATCATACTCATATCAGCCCACGTTTTCTTTCAAATCAAATTTTTAACCACCTATTTTACAACTTTTACAAAAAAGATCATTTTTAGGTGTTTTCATGAAAACCACTAAGTAAAAGATGTTTAGCATGCATCAAACTTTCATATTCCTCCATTAAACACCAAAATACATGCATGTCACACATGGGTAAGTTTTTGAACATGAACTCTAGCTCAAAATAATGGTAGAAATGGCTAGATCATGCTTCAAAGATCTCAAAAACATAAAGAACATTAAAAATGAGACTAGGATGTACTTACTATTGAGCTTGAAAGGATGAAAAAAACCTTAGCTATGGCTCCTTGATAATTTCGGCTAAGGAGGGAAGAAGATGGACACAATTTTGACTTATTTTTCCCTTTTTATTCTTTTATTAACCAAATGACAAAAATGCCCTTAAGGCCTTTCTTTCAAATTTTTCCTATTTATGCCCATTTTTGTCCATAAAAATAGAAATTGGGAAAATTACTATTTAAAGACCTCTAATTAGTAATCCAGGTCAATTTCATGCCTAAAGCTTCTAGAACTCACATTTTGCAACTTTTGCGATTTAGTCCTAAACATCAAATTGGACACTTTATCAATAGAATTTCTTCATGAAACTTTCACACAAGTATGAAATCATATCATAGACCTCATGAGAATCATAAAATAATTATTTCTACTTTGGATTTGTGGTCTCAAAACCACTGTTCTGACTAGGCCCTAATTCGGGATGTTACAATAGGTGTTTTGTGCTTTATGAATAGCCATTGTGTTTGGCTTGTAAATATGGTATTTTGGTTAATGATTTTGGTTTTTATGTTGGCATACATATGTGGTTTATGATTTTTTACATTTTTGGCATTTGGTTTTAAATGGTTGGTGTTGGAATGATCAAATGTAGAAATGCTATAAATGATTCTTTTGGTATGCTAGAATGTGACCAATATGATATCATTTGGTATGGAATTTAGGTTGCAAATGTTAAGTTGATAATGGCTAAATTATGCTTGTGTTTGGATATGCTTCCTATAAATTGATGTTCTTATGGCATATTGGTTGTATGAATTGGTACCATATTGTTTTAGCTTGACTATGCATATTTTAGGTACATTTTGGATGCTTGAAAAGGGTGCAATTAGGTTGTATGAGTGTGCATAATTTGGGAATGGCCTATTTCTTATCCACACGGCCTAAGACACTGGCGTGTGTCTCAACCGTGTATGACACACAGCCGTCTGACATGGGCGTGTGTTCCTTGTAGGTTTAAAAGGGCTGCAAGTCAGGCTGTTACACGGCCTAGCACACGGGCATATGGCTTGGCTGTGTGACCCAAGTCAGAGAGTTACACGGGCTCGGACATAGGCTGGGACATAGCCATGTGTCCCTACTTCGAATGTCCACACTGCCTAAGACACGGGCGTGTGTCTCAGCCGTGTGACCCCTGCAGTATGAAAAATTTTAACTTTTTTCCCAAAAATTCTATATGTTCCCGATTTAGTCCCAGATCGTCCCTACAGTGTCTTTTTGGCCTTGAGGGCTCAAGTAAGGGACAATATGCTTATGTTTGAAAGGAATACGATATGAATCTTGAAATGTTTCGAAATGAATGTTTAAGTTTTAAATTTTTTGGTACTGCTCCGTAACCCTATTCAGGCGACAGATATGGGTTAAGGGTGTTACAAAAAGTATTGATACCCTTTCAAAAAGTATCGATACATTTTACCAGCATCGACAAAATGTCTATGATATTGTTGCAAACTAACTTTAATGATCACTAAATCAAAAATTAAATGCTAATAGTATCGATACTCGTAGAAAAGTTATGATACCTTTTGTTACACGTGAATTTAATAATCTGGTATTATTATCCCCAATAGATCTATTCAATACCTCAACAACCACAATGATTGGAAATCAATTAAAGGGTATAAATACAATCTTCTAAAGGTCCTACAACAATAAGTTAGATTACAATAGATCAAGTGCTTCAAAATACATAAAAAAATCCATTACCAATCACTTTATGCTTCAATTCTTTATCTTCTTCTTGTAAACACTCGTGAGCATTCATTGTATTTTCTATCAGCTCAAATGTTTTCCTTGTATTTTTTCTTAATTGGAAAACATCCTAATCTTGTGAGGAGTATTTCTTTGCTTGCTTATTTGTTATTCTCTTTGAGAGGGTTAAGTCCTAAGGTTTGGGTAGAAACCTTAAGGGAGTTGCAATCTTAATATTTGGGGTAGGAATCTTAAGGGAATTGGAAGTTCAACATTATCTTCAATTGTTGTCAAATTAGTGAATTTAGGAAAATCTTTAATTATGGAAAGTTAAGGTAGTGGAGAAGGCAATTGGGGTCGAACCACTATATATCGTTGTGTTCATTGTCTCCAGTTATTTTCATTACTTCCACCAAAATTTTAAAAGGTCAATTCACCCCCCTCTTGGAAATTTTTGGTGATCAATGGAGATAACAATTAGTATTATGCATTTAATGTTTATTTAATAGGAAATAAAATCCCCTGGTTGAACTAGGAAAGAGAAAGACTAATAGGGTGTGCTTCCCCTCATATGTATTATGATGGAGATTTGGGTCTCTCTTGTATTGGGTCCAATTATATGTGTTTCTTAGACTTTTAACCCAACACTTTATAATTTAATCCAACCCAGTACATGTTTCTCTATTTCTCAAAATAGACATTATTTATTAAATTAATTTTAATTAATTAATTTTCTAATTAAATAATTTTCTCAACCCAATTCTAATTTCATTAAAATCATGACAATTTTACCGTAAAAGAATCTAATAGAAAATATATTTAATTTTTACATTCAACAGATTTCATAATGACCAATTAATTTAATTTTATTTTCGAACTTCAATTATTTAATTAAATAATAATTCTAAAAAACTTAAATTAATTCTCAAGTCATTTTTATACTAAGTGAGAAACTACATTCATTTCCAAATGTAACTCGTTTATCTAACTGTATCATTTCTGTCCATTTTATTAATTTGATTCATTATGCAATTCATTCCTGGTTTCAATGAGCTAACGGAGGGATTAATTGGATAAATGTAATTAGGGCTCAAATGATTTATAATTAAGTTCTAGCTTTTCGCCAATTAATTATAAACTCATTTAATCACAAAGTCATTCCACTATAGTATTGTTACTAAGATCTCCCTAATGACATACCATTACAAAAGCTACTCAATCAGTGCTCGTCCAATGACATAGTCATAAATGTGTTACCCTCATAGGATATCCTTAATCTTTTTGGGATTAATTTGTTCTCCCAATATGATCATATTTTGTCTCATGGTAACCATTACATCTTCCCTCATGAAAAATCAATTACTATCATATAGTACTTAAGCCATTCATCATAAAGACCACATTTACTTTTCATCTATCATGTAATGCTAATGAGAGGATATCATTTACCCATCTCTTAGTTTATGAATTCTACTATTTTGAATGATGTTATATATACTGCAAAAGTCGTATACCCAATGCACTAGCTTTTGGTTACTTATCTATTCAAACTTAGGCTTTTCCTTACATCAAAATATACGAGTCACGCATATATAATCCATCATCCACTTAGAATTAAGATATGTCACACTATGAATGTCACAAGTGAATAAATCCATTAATGGATTTAGGATCTATTCTACCTAAGAACTATATGTTGTATTGTCAATCCAAACAATCACATCTATGTCCTATTTTTTGGAAGTCATCCGCTTCGATGCCTAAGAAAAAGCATCACCCTAATTGGACTTGATAGATGGCTTATTAGTCTTTCAATTAGTTTTCTCATCTTTTTTATTAGACTAAGGATAGATTTAGGTTCGTCTGCTAATATAAGTTTCCTTTTTTCTATTACGATGCGACAACGTAATACCACTTAGTATTAGTTAATCATTAGACAACATACAAGCTAATATTTGCTTCCATTTTTCTTTACATGCAAAAATCATTAAGGAAAATATACAAGAGATATTAATGTAATTCATGAATAATTTTATTAACCAATCTGTTCGAAAAAATAACAAATGTACATAGACTAAAATACTACAGTTAGGGCTCCATATCCAACACCTCTAGCTTTCATTCCATGACATAAATTTTTAACAACTTTCAATTTATACAATTTAATTCATAATATTGTAACATTAGCTATCAAACTTAGCCTAATTTCTAACTTAATCTAACCATTTCCACTACTTTCTAACATGGTCCTATCAAGATCTAAATATCACTCTCATCACTTTATAGCTTCAACTTCACTAAAGATTCATTGATGGAAACTTGATAAAAATTTAACAATTAAAAATTTTAACACGTGATTTAGCTTTATTAAGATTAATTAATTAAGAACCTATAAAAATTATGAAATGAAATCCTCTTACCTTAGTGAATTTAAGGCGGAAATGGAAGAAACTTAAAACCCCTTTTTTGTCCTTTTCTTGTGTAGTTGCGAGAGAGAAATAAAAGATGAATATGGTGATAAGAAAAATGTTTTCTCTCTCCCACCATTAACAAATATACATATTTAATTGTTAATATTTAATCAAGTACAAAATCAAGGGTCATGATTTATCTTTGGGAAGTTAGTGGAAATCAATGGTCCTTCCATGCTAATCCATTAAGTTAAACTTAATAATCGCTCATTAAGTTAATTGTTCTTTGATCCTTGGCTTATTTATATATTAAGGCTCGTTAATGTCTTTTAACCAAACATATCCATTTTATTCATTTTCTAATTTAGTCTTTATACTATAATTATTATTCAATCCAATTTAATTCCACTAAATAATTTAACCTTTCAATTTCAAAATTAACATGTACGTAATTTATTCTAATTTCTTACCACTCGTTTTAAGAAATTCGGCTCTAAAATCAAATTTTATGTTGCCACAGAGAATTAAATTGTTAGAATTTCTCACTCTAAGAAATTGTCCTTAAAATTTATCTAAAAAGAGAAGGGGGTATTGCAACTGCATTGTTTCCTCGGGTTCCCAAGTAGCTTCCTAGACACTTTGGCTTCGCCATAAAACTTTTATTAGAGGTACCTATTTATTTCTCAACTCTTTTATTTTTTGGGGTAGTATTTCAGCTAAAGACAAATCAGGTTGGATTTCAATTGATTCAACTGAAACCACATGTGATGGATCTGATATGTACCTTTAAGCATAGAAACATGAAACACATTGTGTATATTCTCTAATTCTGGTGGTAATGCCAAACAATATGCTACAAGGCCAACTCGTTCGACGATCTCACATAGTTCAATATACCTCGGGCTCAACTTCACATTGCAACCAAAGCGCAAGATTTTTTTCCAATGTGATACTTTTAAGAACACTCTATCCCCGATGGAATACTCAATGTCTTTCCACTTCAAATCCGCATATGATTTTTGTTGATCTTAAGTTGCTTTTAATCCATCTTAGATCAACTGAACATTATCTTTAGTTTCTTGAATTAAATCTAACCCAACTAGCTTTCTTTCATTCAATTTAGTCCAACACATACAAAGCTTCATATAGAGTCATCTGAATACTCAACTAAAAGCTATTGTTAATATGAATTCAACTAATGGTAGGTAATACTCCCAACTACCTTTGAATTTGATAATACAAGCTCGTAACATATCTTCAAGAACTTGTATAAGGCGCACGGATTGACCATCAAATTGAGGATGAAAGGTCGTGCTAAATGCATACCCGTATCCAGAGATTCATGATTATGCTTCCAAAATCTCAATGTAAAATGATGATCTCTGTCTGATATAATCAATGTCGGAATACCATGTAACCGGACAATCTCCTGAATATATATCTCAGTCAGCTTCTTATGCGACCAATTAGTTCTGACAACTAGGAAGTGAGCCGTTTTTGTCAATCGATCAACTATAACCTAAATGACATTCTTTTTCTTTGGCGAGATAAGTAACCTTGAGACAAAGCCCATCTTTAGTAGCTCTCATTTCCACTCTGAAACGGAAATGTATTGAAGTAATCCTGAAGGAGGTTATAATAATTCACAATCTCCTATTTCATATCCAGCGTAATAATTAAATAATTTGTTAAGGAATGTGATAACTTTATCTTGGGTTGCATGTGTTTAGTTTGCAAACGTTAGGTAAAAATGTATATTTAAAAAAATGATTATTGATCGATAAATTAACATATTTGTTATTTTACAAAATAATATCGCATATATGCAAATATTTACAGATTTATATATTTGTAATTCACATAGAAGTAATTACGAAAAAGACAGTGAGTGATTATAAAATATGTTAGAAAAAGGAATTAATTTTGATAATGGTTTTTGAAAAAATAATTGTATAGCATAATAGAATAAAACATGAGTAATGCATAATGTAAAGATAGGAAAATAAATGTCGGAAATTAAAATTCATAAAGTAACGACAATATATAATAATGACATTTAGATTTTAATAATGCAATCTATTTATTAAGGTTTACGTTCGACCTAAACCACATTTTCCAAAAATCAATCTACTTCTAATTGTATTATGGGATTTGTGATTAAAAGGATACTAGCCTCATTACACACTTATCTACTACTTCTTGCAATTTTACTTCAATTGAAAACCAGAAACATTAGAACATAAATAGAGTTTATGTCTTTAATTTTGAAAACTTATATGAAGGTAGCCTCCATCGTTATATTTTGAAGTAATTAGCATGGTATTCAATTAATTATTTTATGGCAAATTACGACACTAAATTGTGGTTATTTGGTCATTGATGAGAAGTATATATATATATATATTTATGTATAAAGAGATATTTAAATTTGCAAAGTTATTAAAACATTTTAGGAGAAAATAAGAGATGATCAAGATTGTGAAATAAAAGGAAAGATATTATTATGAAAAATTAACTATTAAATCATATTTACATGATAATCTATTTGGAAGGTAATAATATAAATATTAGGCCAGCACATATTAAATAGAATTATTAATTTTATTTATGAAATAGAAAATACGAATTGTATTTTACCCATAATAAGAGATTCAATAATTTAATATTTTTTTAAAGTTAATTACTATATTATAAAAGAAACCACCGTTATGAAATTCACTTCAACTTACTTATATTTTCTATGTACTTCACTTTAAAAGATTACAACACTTTATTACTATAAAGTCCACATTAATTACTACATTATAAAGTTATCATTAATTAATTACAAATATTATAAGATACTAGAAGTTCTGTTACACGTGTACATGTATGAAAACTACATATTTAGAATATAAATAGGTGTTTAAAAATAATATAATAATAAATAATGAAAGGTAAAGTTTGAAACTAATAATAACAACATATATGTAACATGTATAAAATTAAAATAAAAAATAACTTAACTTGTGAGTAAAAGAAAATTGAAATAGGTAAATACATCATATTAAAAATATTAAATGCAATCAAATTATTTATTATGGTGTTGTTATTTTTCTATAGCATGTCAAAATTTTATCCTGTTAGTGAAAAGAAAATTTAATATTAAAAATCTATCTATTTTTTAAAAAATTAAAAATCTTTTTTTTTCAAAATTATAAACGTGTGAATTGAAGTTTATTTTTCATTTTACTCTCAAATTTATTTCCGACCAATGCAAAATTTATTCAAAATAAAAAATGTAAGTAATAATTTTTTCCTCTAAATTAATCTGTTATGATAAATTTAATATCTTTAAGTAAATAAATCTAGAGTTAAAATTGAATTTTTATAAAGATCTAAAATTTTAATTTGTAAATACGAGTTTTTTTCTCGTGAAACAAAACACAAAAAACAACTAAATTAATCCATCATATGCGAGAAAGTCATTTATTCTATCGGCACAAAGACTAGCTCCAAGATCCCCAGGTGCATCAACAAACACATGCACATCTTCAATCTTATCAAAAGTCATCTTAATAATGCAATCAGCCACTTGATTTTTCTCCCTTGGAACATGCTTAATACTCCACTGATCCATAGTCTGTAAATCAGATAAATCTTTCTCACCAAAGCTGAGGTTGATTTGGCCAAGTGTCTATTATGAAAGGCATTGACCACCTCTAAATTGTCAATATGAATCAAAACTTTGTTGTACCACTGTCTTTGAAGAAGAATCAGACCATCTAAGATGCCCCAAAGCTTAGCATTAAAAACTGAGTAGTCCCCCTAATATTGATTGAAACCAAGGATCCAATCCTCATTCAGTTCGCGTACCACACCTCTAGTAGCAGTAAAACCTACACCTAACTTAACAACTCTGTTAGTATGTAAGTTAATCCAATCACTCGAAAAAGGTAGATTAGGAGCAAGATCAAGCCGTCTTCGTGAGGCCTTCTTGTGAGCCAAATATAATTGCTTAGCCCATGTAACACCCAAAACCCGTCTCCATCGCCAGATTAGGGTTATGGAGCATTACCGTACAATCAAAAATATTTAAGTAAATTGAACATATTGTAATCCATTCAATCACAAGCATTCTGTCCCTAAATTGAGCCCTCAAAGCCCTAAAAATAGCTTTAGGGTAATTCGAGACTAATTGAAACAAAAAGAAAAATGTAACTTTCAAACAAGGGACACACGACCGTGTCTTAGCCCGTGTCTCAGCCCATGTCCTCACCCGTGTAACTCACCGAGATGCCTCACACAATTGTGTGTCAGGCCGTGTGCTAGGCCATGTAACTCACTGAATTGAACACTTAGAAATTCATAAATGACGTACAGCCGCGTCGCTAGGATAGCCCGAGTCTCTGGCCGCATGTAACACCTCTTACCCGTGTTCTAAGCCGGAACAGGGTACGAGACATTACCGGAACATAATACATGCAAATGTACGAAATCATGACATGGAATTTTTTTTAAAAAAAAACATAAATTTTCATGTTCTATAACCTGAACAATATTAGTTAACATCAACGGGCATATACAAAATGAACTATTAAATTTTGAAGACCAACATTTTAGGCCAATTTAATTATGACATATAACAAAAATAACCAAGTCATCTATACATGCCATAACTCCAAAATAATGTTTACAAAATACCAAAAAGTATTGATAGTGTAGATGGATCTCCGACGATCTCCGAATCCCGAGCTGGCCTAGTGACACTATAAGACAAGAGAAAGAAAAGAGAGTAAGCGTAAAGCTTATTAAGTAAGTAAGTAAGTGATATACAATTTATCAACATATTTCTCAATATAAAGCAATCATAATAGTACATAATCTCATGTTCAGGTCAAACTATTTTCTTGAGTCACTGTCACTAAATCATTTATATCTGGAGTTACGAAACTCCGAATTTAAATCCATTAATTTAAAAAAAAAACTAGACTCATATAATTTCTTACCATAAAAATTTCATAATTTTTGGTAAATCCAAATAGTACATTTTATTCATTAAATTTTCCCCTGTTTCACTGTCCGACAGTTCCGACCTCTTCTTACTAAAAATTAAATAACTCATAGTACAAAACTCGGATAATGTTCCTGTTTGTTTCTATACCCATAATTATTTTTCTACAATTTTTAACAATTTTTCTAATTAAGAATAGGGGATCTCGAATTCATTCTGACACTGTCTCACAAAAATTAGAATATCACATGATATAGAACTCTTTTGCTCCTCCTGTTTCTTTTATATGATAATATACTCATTAAGATTGAATTTCATAATTTATTTAAAATTTAATTCAACTTACACAATCTTTTGTGAATTTTCAAAGTCACACAATTACTGCTATCCAACACTGTTTTACTACTAAAATTCACTATTACATAATTTCACTTAATCCATTTTGTCTTATCGAAGTTCACTCAAATATCGAGCATATTGCTCAAAATTTTCTTAAATATATACTTGCACTTATTCATCATATAATCATGTTCACATGTATTTTTACTTAATCAATTTTCCCGTTGAACTCTTCGGAATAATAACTGATACTCAGTTGCCTGCACATATTTTCACACTTGTAGCCAAAGCTATCTGGTACGCATAGTAGCCTACACTTAGTACTACACACGCGACCAATTATCTGGTACACGTAGTAGCCTGCACTTAGTACTACACACGTGACCTAACCATCTGATACACGTAGTAGCCTACACTTAGTACTACACACGTGATCGAAGTTATTGGGTACGCATAGTAGCCTGCACTTTGTACTACACATGCGACCAATAATCCGGTACACGTAGTAGCCTGTACTTAGTACTACACACGTGACCTCACAATAGATCATTCGTACCGTTTCTATTCCGAAGGCTCAACCGGGAAATTCCTCACTTTCCAACATGTTATAATTTATTCATAGTCCTTTTTCAATTTGCAATTTACAACAAATAATCATTCTATAGGCAGCCACATTTCATATGATAACAAAATATAATAAAATAAAAAGAATCAATAAATTATTTACGTACAAACTTACCTCGGTGCAAAATATAGAAATGTTGCAATTTAGTCCGAAATCTTTTTTTTCCCCAATCAAGGTCGATTCCACAACTTTCTTGATCTATAATAACACATTTAACTTATTAATGTCTCACATTACTCAAATGACTCCAAAAACATCCTATGGGAAAATTACAATTTTACCCCTAAAGTTTAATAAAATTATGATTTTGTCCCTAGGCTCAGAAATTAAACTTCATCCTATTTTCTTATGTTTTATGACATGTTGATCATTTTTCCCTTCTATAGCAACATCAAATTCACACTCTAACGTGTACTTATAAACATTAGGTATTTTTACCGATTATGTCGTTTTACTCATTTTCACGTAAAATCGCTTAGCAAAAGTTGTTTAACACAATTTAAAGCTTCATATTCTACCATAAAACATCAAAATAAACACATTTCACCTATGGGTATTTTTCCAAATATAAACCCTAGGTTAAATTATTGCTAGAATAAACTTAATCAAGTTACCGGGACTCTGAAAACGTAAAGAACATTAAAACGGAGTTTGGAATAAGTTACTATGGAGCTTGGAAGCTTGAAACAAACCCTAGCTATGGAGAACCCTTGAAATTTCGGCCTAATGAAGAAGATGAGCAAATTTTTGCTTGATTTTTCCCTTTTTAATTCATTTATTAACTAAATGACCAAAATGCCCTTTTTACTAAACTTTCAATTTTTATCCATGTAAGCCCATTTTTGTCCAAAATCATAGAAATTGGTCAAATTTTTACTTAAGGACTTATAATTAATATTCTAAAGCAATTTCATGCTAAAAGCTTCTATAATGCAAGTTTTACAACTTATTCAATTTAGTCCCTAATTTCGAATTGGACACTTTAGGCATAAAATTTCTTCACGAAATTTTCACACAATCATGCAACCACATCATAGACCTCAAAATAATTATAAAATAATTAGTTATATCTTGAATTTTTGGTTTCAAAACCACTATTCCGTTTAGGCCCTAAATCAGGCTGTCACAACTCTCCCCCCTTTCGGGATTTTCATCCCCGAAAATTTTACCAGTAAAGAGGTTTGGGTACTATTTCCTCATGGCTTCCTCCGGTTCCCATGTAGCCTCTTCTACTCCGTGTCTATGCCACAGTACTTTCACTAAGGCTATACTTTTATTTCTCAACTGTTTAACTTCCCAAGCCAAAATCTTTATTGGTTCCTCATCATAGGTCATATCCGGTCGAAGCTCAATCTCTGTCAGAGGAATCACATGTGAAGGATCAGAACGGTAACGTTGCAGCATCGACACATGAAACACATTATGAATCTTTTCCAACTCGGTTGGCAAAGCTAACCGATATGCCACTGGTCCAATTCTTTCAATAACCTCATACGGCCCAATGAAACACGGACTCAACTTGCCTTTTCGACTAAATCTTAGAATTTTCTTCCACGGAGATACTTTCAAAAACACTTTATCACCCACTTGGAACTCGATCTATTTTCTTTCAAATCCGCGTATGACTTTTTTTGATCTGAAACAACTTTCAGACAATCACGAATTACTTTCACTTTCTCTTCGATTTCTCTAATCAAATCAACTCCGTGAATTTGTTTCTCACTAAGCTCGATCCAATGTAAAGGAGTCCGACACTTGCGACCATACAATGCTTCGTACGGTGCCATCTGTATACTCGATTGAAAACTGTTGTTATAGGCAAACTCTACCAAACGTAGATATTTCTCCCAACTGCCCTCAAATTCTAAAACACAACATTGGAGCATATCTTCGAGTACCTGAATTACCCTTTTGGATTGATCGTCAGTTTGTGGATGAAATGCAATACTAAAATTCAATTTCATACCCAAAGCTTCTTGCAACTTTTTCCAAAACCTCGAAGTAAATCTCGGATCTCTATCCGAAATAATAGACATAGGTACTCCTTGTAATCTCACAATTTCAGAAATATATAATTCAGCCAACTTATCAAGTGAGTAATCGGTACATATTGGTATAAAGGGAGCCGATTTTGTTAATCTATCAACCACAACTAAGACGACATTTTTCTTTTTCGGAGTCAGAGGCAAACGTGTCACAAAATCCATCGTGATTCTGTGCCATTTCCACTCGAGAACCATCACTGGTTGAAGTAAACCTGAAGGTACTTAGTGTTCAGCTTTCACTTGCTGACAAATTAAGCATCTCGATACAAACTTAGAAATATCTCTTTTCATACCATTCCACCAATATACTTTCTTCAAGTCATTGTACATTTTCGTACTACAGGGATGAACTGACAAACAACCACTGTGTGCCTCATGTAAAATCTTCTGAATCAATTCAGTATCTTTTGGTACACATACTCGTTCACAGAACATTAAGCAATCATCAGGTCCGATTCAAAAATCTGATTTACAACCCGATTCACACTGAGCTCACTTGGCTTGCAATTCACTGTCATTCTTCTGAGCTTCACAAATTTGCTGAAGAAATAACGGCCTAGCCCTCAACTCGACCAAAATCGAACCATCATCTGACATAGCCAAATTTGTACCCATAGCTCTCAAAGCAACTAAGGATTTTCTACTCAAGGCATCTACGACTACATTCGCTTTCCCGGGATGATAGTCAATTATTAGTTCATAATCTTTCAATACTTCAAGCCATCTCCATTGTCGTAAATTCAAATCCTTTTGACTCATTAGATATTTCAAACTTTTATGATCAGTAAAGATTCGGCATTTCTTACTATACAAATAATGATGCCAAATCTTCAGAGCAAAGACAATGGCGGCCAATTGCAAATCGTGCGTCGGGTAATTCTTCTCATGCAGTTTCAACTGTCTTGAGGCATAAGCTACCACTTTACCCTATTGCATCAACACACATCCAAGACCAATTGATGACGCATCACTATAGATCACAAACTCTTTTCCCGACTCGGGTTGCACTAACACTGGTGCTTCGGTCAACCGTGCTTTCAACTTCTCAAAACTTTGTTGACACTCTTCAGTCCAATCAAACTTAACATTCTTTCGTAGCAACTTAGTTATAGGAGAGGCAATCATTGAAAATCCCTCGACAAAGCGTCGATAATATCCAACTAAGCCCAAAAAGCGTCGATAATATCCAATCAACAATCGTCGAAACTTTACTCAGATCGACCCAAATGCCATCACCCAAAACTATATGCCCCAAAAATCTGACTTCATGAAGCCAAAATTCACTTTTACTGAATTTATCAAACAATTTCTTTTCTCTTAAAATCTATGATACTGTTCTTAAGTGTTCAGCATGCTCAGACTCATCTCGAGAATAAATCAAAATATCATCTATGAATACAACCACAAACCTATCCAAGTATGGCTGAAAGATTCGGTTCATCAAATCCATAAAGATAGCCAGAACATTAGTTAAACCGAAAGGCTTCACAAGAAATTCATAGTGTCCATACCTCGTCCTGAAAGCGGTTTTTGGCACATCTGACTCTTTAACTCTTAACTGATAGTAACCGGATCTCAAATCGATCTTTGACAACACTGTCGCCCCTTTCAACTAGTCGAACAAATCATCAATTCTCGGTAACGGATACTTGTTCTTTATAGTCACCTTGTTGAGCTATCGATAGTCAATTCAAAGTCTCATAGATCAGTCCTTTTTCTTTACAAACAACACGGGAGCACCCCAGGGAGTCGGTCTCACAAAACCCTTATCTGTTAACTCTTGCAACTGAGCCTTTAATTCTTTCATTTCAGTCGGAGCCATTCTGTATGGAGAAATTGAAATTGGTGCAGTTCCAGGTAACAAATCAATGGTAAACTCTACCTCTCTGATCGGAGGCAACCCAGGCAATTCTTCTGGAAATACATCCGGGAATTCACAGACTATCGGTACTGATTCGAGCTTCGACTTAAACATCTTGGTATTCAATACATATACAAGATAAGCTTCACACCCCTTTCTTATATATCGCTAAGCAGACATGTGCGAACTCACCATAGGCAATTTATTTGATTCATCTGTTTCAACCTAAAGAATTTCACCATTTTCACATTTCAACTCAAGGGTTTTCTGTTTGCAATTTACTCTGGCATCATGTAATGTCAACCAGCCCATACCCAAAATAACATCAAACTCATCAAATGGTAACAACATCAGATTAGCCGAAAAACAGTGACCTTGAATCATCAAAGGACAATTTTTGCAAACCCTGTCTACTAACACATATTTGCCTAAAGGGTTTGACACTTTAATCACAAATTCAGTAAATTCTACAGGCAAGGTCTTACTATATACTAAATTTGCACAAACATAAGAATGAGTAGATCCAGGATCAATCAATGCAATAACAACAGTATCATAAAGAGAAAATGTACCGGTGATCACATCGGGAGATGACGCCTCTTCACGAGCACGTATGGCATAAGCTCTAGCAGGTGCTCTAGCTTCTGGTCTCCCAGTTGAATTCTTCGTCACACTTCTACTGCTAGTTCCACTTCCAATATT